>NC_040084.1:31146442-31449472 GCF_003369695.1 Bos indicus x Bos taurus
CATAATCTCCTGCTCCTTCTGCCTCTGTAACTCAGCTTGTTCCTTGCAAAGTCTGGATCACATAGGTCATGCAGTCTCAGAAAGTGGGGACTCACAATGCTAGGAACTGGAGTTTATCTCACTCACCCTTTCCTGCTCTTTGCAATCGCCAAGCCCCTGCAAACCCACTTAATCACGCCTGTCCATGTATAAAAACTCTGTAACCCTTTGTTTGCAGCTCAGAGCTTGGAGTTTAACTCCTCTGGGCCTGCCCCGCGTAATAAACCGGAGTTCTCCAACTCTCCAAGTGTGGTGCTTGGTTTCTCAAGTACTGGTTTCTGCAACACCATGATCTTTCATTTCAATTCAGAAGATGTAGGCAAAATGCCCCAGGAACACATAATCTGGAAGGCTTTTTAGGCCTCACAACTTGAGAAAGCACCCAACTAAGTCTCTGGAGACTAATCAGGAAATTGTGTGCACTAAAAATGGTTTTACCCTTTATGCTCATGTGGTGAAGTGGAGATTAATTAAAGGCATTTAAGTCATAAGTGAAAGGTAACAACAGCTGAGTGACAACTAATGTGGTATAAAATCCAGCAAACAGCCTTTTCTTTTCCCTGAATTTCAGTTGCCCTAAGGCATGTCTCACTTCACAGTCAGAGCTGAACATCTGAAAAACAAATCTTGGCTGAAGTCTACCTCCACTTGTTCCCAGGAATTTAACACTTATTAGATACACGGGGAAGTTTCTTTTCATTCAATTCAGTCACTCAGTCATGTCGACTCTTTGCAACACCATAGGCTGCAGCACACCAGGCTTCCCTGTCCCTCACCAACTCCCGGAATTTGTTCAAACTCATGTCCATCAAGTTGGTGATGCCATCCAACCATCTCATCCTCTGTCATCCCCTTCTCCACCTGCCTTCAACCTTTCCCAGCATCAGGATCTTTTCCAATGATTCGGTTCTTTGCATCAGGTGGCCAAACTATTGGACTTTCAGCCTTAGCAATCAGTCCTTCCAATGAATATTCAAGATTGATTTCCTTTAGGATCGACTGGTTTGATCTCCTTGAAGTCCAAGGGACTCTCAAGAGTCTTCTCCCAACATCGCAGTTCTTTTCATTAGTAAAGTAATATCTTAAACATATATTGTGTCAGATCACAGATCTAAAATTCCTATCAATGTATCAGGAACAAGCCTTTCTTCATATATCTCTTCCTCCAAAATTGTATGTCTATTACCTAAAAACATTTTGGCTTCCAAGTTGACTTAATCACTCTTATAATATATGGAACTCTATTCAATGCTATGGGACAGCTTGGATAGGAGGGGGGTTGTGGGAGAATTGATACAAATATATTACAAAATAAAAAGTTTAAAGTTTGGGAAAAAAAAGAAACCATATTATTGGTTTTGAAAATAACTTCTAATTGACTTTTTTAATTAAAAATGTAGAAGGTTTTAGAGATTTGGTTCATCCATTTGTTTACTCACTCAAAAATACTTTTAAATGTCTCATAGAGGCTAGACACCATTCTAGGCTTTGGAGATTTAAAATCGATCCAACACAGTCCTGTCCCTTAGGAAGTTTACAGTTTAGTCAAACAGACAAAACAAGGAAATGGGGAATTGTAGTAGGTTAAATGCTAAGATCATTATAAACTCAAGGTGCTATAAGAGAAGAGGAAGAACAAGTATCCCAGATAGAAGGACTCAAGACAGTTTTCCAGGAAAAGGGGGAACTTGAGCTAAATCTTACAGAACAGGTAAAGCACAGAAATGTAATAGAAATTCTCTTTGTGAATACAATGCCTCCGCTAGCTGAAGATATTTGAGATGCCCTCTCTCATCATCTATCACAACGCTTAACCTTTTACTACATATCCTGTCCTCTGCCTCAAGATTCCCGTTGATGGCAGCCATAGCACCATGTTTTCACCCAAAGCATACAGGGTGATAAAATTCATGGTCACAGTTGTTTTTTGTTCTCACCAAATTCAAACATATGAATTGAGGGGAAGCTTTAAGAATACATAGACTGCTACCAAAGTAACTACACATATTGAAAAGAATAGTGTTTTGTCGCTGTTAATTTATTACTAATGGTTGAAAAGTTAAGACTAAGCATGTACCATTTAAGTGGCGCTAGTGGTAAAGACGGAGAAGGCAATGGCACCCCACTCCAGTACTCTTGCCTGGAAAATCCCATGGATGGAGGAGCCTGGTAGGCTGCAGTCCATGGGGTCGTGAAGAGTCAGACACGACTGAGTGACTTCACTTTCACTTTTCCCTTTCATGCATTGGAGAAGGAAATGGCAACCCACTCCAGTGTTCTTGCCTGGAGAATCCCAGGGATGGGGGAGCCTGGTGGGCTGCCGTCTATGGGGTCGCACAGAGTCAGACACGACTGAAGCAACTTAGCAGCAGCAGCAGCAGTGGTAAAGAACCCGCCTGCCAATGCAAGAGACATAAGAGATGTGGGTTCTGTCCCTGGGTCTGGAAGATCCTGGGAGAAGGAAACGGCAAGCCAGTCCAGCATTCTCCCCTAGGGAATCACATGAACAGAAACCTGGCAGGCTACAGTCCACGGGGCTGCAAAGAGTTGCATGTGACTGAAGCAATGTAGCAGCACATGGACCCTTAAAGCAGTTACATGTTAGGATAAAGTCTATCATGCACAGCAACTTCTTATAGATAAATTCCAAATTTATATAGAAAATCAGTATTAAAAACTCAATCATTTGCTTCTAATATTAAAACTATTTGACTGAAATCAAAATTACTGAGTATATAGAGCATATTTTTTTCCAAGAAATTTAACATTATCATTACTTTTACCCTGAATTTGGTCCCTATTGTGCCTAAAATCCTTTAAAGAGATCTTTGAGCTTTCTAAACATTACTTCCTAGATATTAGTGGATCCTTGTTTAATCAATGTGGATGATGGAATAACATACTTTTACTCTTCTGGGAAGCATTTCTTTCTCTTCAGAGAATGATAGTAATGTATTTTTCTGCTTAAAAATTCACAATGCTAACACAGACTCACACAAAATAACAACATCTCTTTCCTTCACTCATCTATTGAAAAATCTAATTGTAACCATTAGCAATGGTTACATTAGCAATAGAGTAAATAATAGTAAATAATAGTTTTTCCTATATTAGTTATCTGAAAACATTGAGTAATTAATATCTATAGCCAGGCTTGCGGAATTCATGTATATTTGTGCTTTGCTTTGCCTCACATTAATGTCATAAATTTACATCTACTACTTGCCCTGAAGCAATATCAGTGATGATACCTGTTATTTGTTCAGTGGGAAAATCTAATCACTATCAAAGTACTCCATGTTATAAATTAAAAGTCAGAGAAGATACGTTCCTTGGAAGGAAGATTAACTCCACCCAGAAAACGAAGCAAACTCAAATGTTTATAAGCCCACATGGTTTATTCTATATATCTCAAGCTGCCTAAGGCAATTATAAATGACAAATGAAACACAAAAGTCTTGAGGTAAAAGATGAGAGAAAATAACGGGTAATAGGACAAATAGGGAATACATGATTAACATATTTGCTTTTCTTGTCTTGTTTAGAACCAAAAGGGAATCAATGGATTCTAGTAAATACCACCTATACTGTATATTAGTAGCATTCAGTTCAGTTCAGTCACTCAGTCACATCCAATTCTTTGTGATGCCATGGACTGCAGCACAGCAGGCCTCCCTGTCCATCACCAAATTCCAGGGTTTACTCAACTCATGGCCATTGAGTCAGTGATACCATCCAACCATCTCATCCTCTGTCGGGCCCTTTTCCTTCTGCCTTCAATCTTTCCCAGCATGAGGGTCTTTTCAAATGAGTCATATCTTCGCATCAGGGGGCCAAAGTATTGGAGTTTCAGCTTCAGTATCAGTCCTTTCAATGAATATTAAGGACCAATTTCCTTTAGGATGGACTGGTTGAATTCCTTGCAGTCCAAGGGACTCTCAAGAGTCTTCTCCAACACCACAGTTCAAAAGCAACAGCTCTTCAGTGCTCAGCTTTCTTTATAGTCCAACTCTCATATCCATACATGACTAAGGGAAAAACCACAATTTTGACTAGATGGAGCACTGCTGGTAAAGTAATGTCTCTGCTTTTTAATATGCTGTCTAGTTAGTCATAACCTTTCTTCCAAGGAGTAAACGTCTTTCAATTTCATGGCTGCAGTCACCATCTGCAGTGATTTTGGAGCCCCCCAAAATAAAGTCTGTCACTGATTCCATTGTTTCCATTCTATTTGCCATGAAGCGATGGGACCAGATGCCATGATCTTAGTTTTCAGAATTCTGAGATTTAAGCTATCTTTTTCATTCTCCTCTCATTTTCATCAAGAGGCTCTTTAGTTCTTCTTCGCTTTCTGCCATAAGGGTGCTGTTATCTTCGTATCTGAGGTTATTGATATTTCTCCCAGAAATCTTGATTTCAGCTTGTGCTTCATCCAGCCCAGCATGATGTACTCTAAATATAAGTTAAATAAGCATGGTGACAATATATAGCCTTGACATACTCCTTTTCCTATTTGGAACCAGTCTGTTGTTCCATGTCCAGTTATAACTGTTGCTTCCTGACCTGCATACAGATTTCTCAAGAGGCAGGTCAGATGGTCTGGTATTCCATCTCTTGAAGAATTCTCCACAGTTTGTTATGATCTACACAGTCAAAAGTTTTGGCATAGTCAATAAAGCAGAAGTGGATGTTTTTCTGGAACTCTCTTGCTTTTTCCATGATCCAGCAGATGTTGGCAATTAGATCTCCGGTTCCTCTGCGTTTTCTAAATCCAGCTTGAACATCTGGAGGGTCATGGTTCACAGACTGCTGAAGCTTGGCTTGGAGAATTTTGAGCATTACTTTACTAGCATGTGAGGAGTGCAACTGTGCAGGAATTTGAACATTCTTTGAGCATTTCTTCAGGATTGGAATGAAAAATGACCTTTTCCAGTCCTGTGGCCACGGCTAAGTTTTCCAAATTTGCTGGCATATTGAGTACACCACTTTAACAGCATCATCTTTCAGGATTTGAAATAGCTCAACTGGAATTCCATCACCTCCACTAGTTTTGCTCACAGTGCTGCTTCCTAAGGCCCACTTGACCTCGCATTCTAGGATTTCTGGCTCTAGGTGACTGATTACACCATTGTGATTATCTGGGTCATGAAGATCTTTTTTGTGTAGTTCTTCTATGTATTCTTTCCACCTCTTCTTAATATCTTCTGCTTCTGTTAGGTCCATACCGTTTCTGTCCTTTATTTTGCCCATCTTTACATGAAATATTTCCTTGGTATCTCTAATTTTCTTGAAGAGATTTCTAGTCTTTCCCATTCTATTCTTTTCCTCTCTTTGCCCTGATCACTAAGAAAGGCTTTCTCATCTCTTCTTGCTATTCTTTGGAAATCTGCATTCAAATGGGTATATCTTTCCTTTTCTCCTTTGCCTTTTGCTTTTCGTCTTTTCACAGCTATTTGTAAGGCCTCCTCAGACAACCATTTTGTTTTCTTGCATTTCTTTGTTTTGGAGATGATCTTGATCACTGCCTCCTGTACAATGTCATGAACCTCCATCCATAGTTCTTCAGGAATTCTGTCTATCACATCTAACCCCTTGAACCTATTTCTCACTTCCACTGTATAATGGTAAGGGATTTGATTTGGGTCATACCTGAATAGTCTAGTCGTTTTCCCTACTTTCTTCAATTTAGGTCTGAATTTGGCAATAAGGAGTTCATGATCTGAGCCACAGTCAGCTCCTGGTCTTGTTTTTGCTGACTGTATAGAGCTTCTCCATCTTTGGCTGCAAAGAATATAATCAATCTGATGTCGGTGTTGACCATCTGGTGATGTCCATGTGTAGAGTCTTCTCTTGTGCTGTTGGAAGAGGGTGTTTGTTATACCAGTGTGTTCTCTTGGAAGAATCGATTAGCCTTTGCCCTGCTTCTTTCTGTACTCCAAGGCCAAATTTGCCTGTTACCCCAGGTATTTCTTGACTTCCTACTTTCACATTCCAGTTCCCTACAATGAAAAGGACATATTTTTTGGTGTTAGTTCTAGAAGGTCTTGTAGGTCTTCATAGAACCATTCAACTTCAGCTTCTTCAGCATTACTGATTGGGGCATAGACTTGGATTACTGTGATATTGAATGGTTTGCCTTGAAAACAAACAGAGATCATTCTGTCATTTTTGAGACTGCATCCAAGTACTGCATTTCATACTCATTTGCTGACTATGATGGCTACTCCATTTCTTCTAAGGGTTTCTTGCCCACAGTAGTAGATATATTGGTCATCTGAGTTAAATTCACCCATTCCAGTCCATTTTAGTTCGCTGATTCCTAAAATGTCAGCCTTCACTCTTGCCAGCTCCTGTTTGACCACTTCCAATTAGCCTTGATTCATGGGCCTAACATTCCAGGTTTCTATGCAATATAGCCCTTTACAGCATTGGACTTTACTTCCACTACCAGTAACATCCACAACTGGGTGCTGTTTTTGCTTTGGCTCGGTCTCTTCACTCTTTCTGGACTTATTTCCCCACTGATCTCCAGTAGCATATTGGGCACCTACTGACCTGGGGAGTTCATCTTTCAGTGTCCTATCTTATCCTTTCATACTGTTCATGGGGTTCTCAAGGCAAGAATACTGAAGTGGTTTGCCATTCCCTTCTCCAGTGGACCACGTTTTGTCAGAACTCTCCACCATGAACCGTATGTCTTGGGTGGCCATACACGACATGGCTCCTAGTTTCATTGAGTTAGACAAGGCTGTGGTCCATGTGATCAGATTGGTTAGTTTTCTGTGACTGTGGTTCTCAGTCTGTCTGCCCTCTGATGGAGAGGGATAAGAGGCTTATGGAAGCTTCCTGATGGGTGAGAGTGACTGAGGGGAAAACTGTGTCTTAATTAGAAGCATTAAGTACAAATATAGTGTTATCTTATAAAAGCTGGTATTTTACTCGTTGACACAATGATAAAGACAACATACACCTAAAAGTGTTTTTTGTTACCATAAATGATATAATGTGGATAAACCACCTGTACAATTATTATTTTTGGTTAAAAATCATTGATATGTGACTCTTAAAGAAGTACTTAAATTTAATTAATATGTATTTTAATTATAAAAGAGTTATTAGGATAACTATATGACTGGAGTTTAAAAACCTAGAATAAAATATGAATGATTAAAATTCTTATTTATAGTCACAGATAAACTATGAGAAAGATCTGATAAAGTAAATAGGAAAGAGGAAAGTGAGTCCTTCCAACAAGTTGTGCTGGACAACTGGATATCAACACATAAAAGGATGAAATTGGACTTATTCCTCACAACACACACAAAAATAAACTTAAAATATTTACAAAATCTTAGAAGAATTATAGAAGTACACCTTCATGGCCTTGAATTAATCAAAACACTCTTATTATGACACCAAAACCAAAAGTGACAAATGAAAAAGTATACAAATGGGACTTTTTAAAATGACAAACTTCTGTGTTTCAAACAATACCATCAAAAAAATGAAAAAAAAATGATTTATCTAATAAGGGATTTTCATCTAGATTTAATAAATACTAAATTTAGTGAAAAAAGATAAATAGTCCAATTTAAAAATGGGGAAAGTATTTAAATAAACATTTCTCCAAAAAAGATACACAAATGGCCAAAAAGCACATGAGGATATGCTCAAAATTATTGGCCATCAGGGAAATGCAAATTAACACTCCAATGAGGTAACACTTCATACTCACTAGGATGGATATTATCAAAAAGAGAGACAATGAAATGTCCTGGGAAGAAATGTGAAGTAATTGGAACCCTGGTACTCTGCTGTGGAATATGAAATGATACAGCCACTTTAGAAAACAGTCTGACAATTTTTCCAAAGTTTGACATGAAGTTAATGCATAATGAAGCAATTTTAGTCTTAGAGACATTACAGTAAATAAATTAAGATATATGTCCATGAAAATTTTGTACAGGAATGTGTATAGAAGCATTATTGGTAATATCTGAATTGTGGAAACAATATAAAACCCAAGAATGAATAAATGAAATATGATGTATTCACATGATAGAATATTATTTAGCAATAACAAATCTAAAGTACTGCTACAGACTAAAACAGGAATGAACCTTGAAAGTATTATGTTAATGAAAGAAGCCAGTCAGAGAGAGCCATAAAATGCATTCTTCCATTTAGATGAACTTTCCACACTAGTGAAATAGAGATAGAAATAGATTAATGGATGTCTAGAACTTAGGGAAAGGGGCTTTGGGAGAAAATGGGAAAAGACTTCTAAAGGTTGCCAAGATTTATTTTTGTAGTGGTGGTGAAAATGATGCTAGTATTTACATAACTCTGTGAATATAGTAAAAGCTATAGAATTGTACACTTTAAGTGGGTTAATTATAGATATATGTAAATTATATCTCAATAAAGCTGTTCTATTCAGTTTTTTTTTAAAGAGTGAGTCAGGAGGCACTATTGAGGAAACTCAGCTACAGATGTTTCTGTGTTATCTTTCTCCTGGAATGAGCTGAGACCAGTAAAAATACAAACTGTTATATATCATTAAAACAACATGAACCAGCTAGTGGGAGTTTGCTGTACGATGCAGGGAGCACAAAGCTGGTGCTCTGTGACAACCTAGAGCAGTGGGATATGGTGAGAAGTGGGGGAGAGTTTCAAGAGGAAGGGGAAATATATATGCCTATGGCCAATTCACATTGATGTATGACAGAAATAAAGAAAGGGATGACAGAGGATGAGATAGTTGGGTGGCATCACTGACTCGATGGACATGAGTTTGAGCAAGCTCCAGGAGTTGGTGATGAACAGGGAAACCTAGTGTGCTGCGGTCCATGGGGTTGCAAATGATTGAGTCAGACACGGCTGAGCAACTCAACACAACGTTGTAAAGCAATTATCCTTCAATTAAAAATAAATTAAAAAAAAAAACAAGATGAGCCAAAGGAGAATATATCATTTATTCTTATTCCTTTATTTTAAAAGCATCTCAATCTGGGAAATAATTTTTAACTATAGTCTGAGATGGAAATATTTCATGAAAACATTAATAAAGACTTCCAGAAATAGGAATGAGAATTGAAAACAGCTTCATTTTATGATAAGAGAATGAAAATATCTGAACTTTTACATTTGGAAAATATTGGTTTAGGTGTTACTAAACTCCACGAATTCTTGAATGGCACAACTAAAATCAACATAAACTATGTATGTCTAATGTTAGTAGAAAGGGGCAAATTTGTAACTCAATCTAGTAATTTAAACACAATATAAAGACATTCTAAAGGAGATCAGTCCTGGGTGTTCTTTGGAAGGAATGATGCCAAAGCTGAAACTCCAGTACTTTGGCCATTTCATGCGAAGAGTTGACTCATTGGAAAAGACTCTGATGCTGGGAGGGATTGAGGGCAGGAGGAGAAGGGGACGACAGAGGATGAGATGGCTGGATGGCATCACCGACTCGATGGACGTGAGTTTGAGTGAACTCCGGGAGTTGGTGAGGACAGGGAGGCCTGGTGTGCTGCAATTCATGGGGTCACAAAGAGTCGGACACGACTGAGCGACTGAACTGAACTAAAAGACATATTGAACTAACAAATGAGCAGTATCCAGAAAAATAATTTCATTCAAAAAGAGTTAAAACTAAATTAATAACTGTAAGTCCTCAGCAGACTTGTTAAAACTTAGTGATGTCTAGAGTTTCTCTGGGGGTGCAACAAGCCTCTCTGTTGATAAGAGCCATAATAAATAAGTCAGGTTTCAGATTCAGAAAGGTAGTTCTAATTTTAAAGTGGATAAATCAAGTACACCATTAGATACACAGGTCTGGGTTTCAAAGAACAGTACTGGACTAGAGATATACATTTGGGAGGCAATAGAATATAGCTAGAATTTAAAACCAAGAGGATGGATGAGACTGTGAAGGGAATATATATAAAAATATCAATACAGTGCATAGAGTATAAATAGGTATATTTTGTGTAAGTGGCAGGTAATATGATCAATATAATCTATGATGTACTATAATTACATATTTGAGTGTTGCTTACTACTGAGTTTCACAGGAAACAAAGTTTATGGTATTTTAGTTCAGGCCCAGAGTGATTATTGACAATTTACTAAATAGGAAAATGAAGAGGCAGTATCACAATAGAAAATAATATCAAAGCACAGACTCTGAGAGATAAGAGTTAACCAATTCAGGATTTATAACTTGCAGGCTGGCCTCCCCTGACCAATTGGCTATTGCTCAATTACTAAGGCAATCTGTTCTGGTGGATCCCAAGTCTTACCCCATACCTAAAAGGCAAGGAGACAGTCTCTACTTCCCTAACAACAAATGCTGATATGAAAAATCCTGATTCCAGTATCAAATATCACATAGCTGAAATTATAAATCTTGGACCCCCAAGCTCAGTATTTCACTAGGGGAGGAGCTAAAGTGTATCCATCCACCCGACTAGGTGAAGCAAAACTGGAACCAGGTTTTCTTTGGGAGTAAATGGGTACACGAGGTTATGAAGAGACTTGCATTACTTTGGTAGATTTTTTACATTTTGTACACTGTGGATGTATTATCCAATTTTTTGTTACAAGTGAATAATAGTTTCTGTATCTTTAACAATAAAGAGCATTACTACCACTATGTTCAGATAAAGAGATTTTCCCATGAGATAAGAGCAACTTGAAACATCATTTTGTTCACTAATTAAATATAGACCACTTAGTATACATTATTAATCTGAGTCTCTCCAACATTTCAACTACTAACTCCCTTAGATACTCTCTAAAGTAACTTTATACATTTCTTTTGATAGTTATAAAATCACAGTTTCAACTCTTCATAGATTAATTTGAAAACTTGGAGCCTGAGTTGAAAAATGAAACCATATTTGTTTATTAGGTTAATATCATCTTTGCTGAGGTGGATTTTGTATCTGCTTTAGAAGCTCTATACCTTTTAAAAAATATAAATGAGATTTAATAAATGAAAAAGGAAATGTAAATGTTTGTTACATATTACTATTTTCTCCTTATAGTATTTCCTTTTTTAATTTAATTTTTATCTTATAGTTGGTTAATAATGCTGTATTAGTTTCATGTGTACAGCAAAGTGATTGCTATATATATACACACATCCTTTTTTTTTTTTTTCTTTTCCCATATGGATTATTACAGAGTACTGAATAGAGTTCCCTGTGTTATACAGTAGGTTGTTACTGATTATCTATTTTATATACAGCAGTGTGCATCTGTTGATCCTAAACTCCTAATTTATCTCTGCCCCCCACACCTTTCTCCTTTGGTAACCATAAGATTTTTTTCAAAGTCTGTGAGTTTGCATTTGTTTTGTAAATACATTTTTGTTGTTTTTTTAGATACCACATGTAAGTGATATCATATATATTTGTCTTTGTCTAACTTACTTTACTTTGTATTATAATCTCTGTCCATCCATGTTGCTGTAAATGGCTTTCTTTTACAGTATTTTCTAATAATTTATTTGCAATATGTACATTCTGCTTTGATTCACAATTATAATTTGAAAAATTCCTTTTTCAAGCTAGTTGTATGAGATTATACTATTCATTATTTTTAATCACGCTTCTCCTCCTGGATACTACGTAAATGATTTTTTACTTATCTAAAGTTTATGAAATAAAGTTTTTTTGTCAATCTATAATTAATACCTATCGTTAACAAATCTGAAAGGTACATAGGCCTTGAGGTGAGTAAATATTGGGCCACCAGTCTCTTGACCAACCAATACAGAGAGTCCACACTGGCTATATGTACAGCAAATATACCCAAATGTAAAAAGAAAACAATACTATTTTGTCAGTGGTATTTCAACAACTTTGGATGTATGCTAGGGTATAGAGAAGCAGCAATGTGTTTCTTCCCTAGATAAGAAACCATTGCAACCATTTTCCAGGCACTATCATGCCTCCTCTCAGATCAGATCAGATCAGTCACTCAGTCGTGTCCGACTCTTTGCCACTCCATGAATCACAGCACGCCAGGCCTCCCTGTCCAATACCAATTCCCGGAGTTCACTGAGACTCACGTCCATCGAGTGGCTGCACTTTGCTGGAGCAGCCGTGAAGAGATACCCCACGCCCAAGGTAAGAGAAACCCAAGTAAGACGGTAGGTGTTGCAAGAGGGCATCAGAGGGCAAACACACTGAAACCATACTCACAGAAAACTAGTCAATCTAAGCACACTAGGACCACAGCCTTGTCTAACTCAATGAAACTAAGCCATGCCCATGGGGCAACCCAAGGTGGCAGGTCAGGGTGGAGAGATCTGACAGAATGTGGTCCACTGGAGAAGGGAACGGCAAACCACTTCAGTATTCTTGCCTTGAGAACCCCATGAACAGGATGAAAAGGCAAAATGATAGGATACTGAAAGAGAAACTCCCCAGGTCAGTGGGTGCCCAATATGGTACTGGAGATCAGTGAAGAAATAACTCTAGAAAGAATGAAGGGATGGAGCCAAAGCAAAAAGAATACCCAGCTGTGGATGTGACTGGTGATGGAAGCAGGGTCTGATGCTGTAGGGAGCAGTGTTGCTTAGGAACCTGGAATGTCAGGTTCATGAATCAAGGCAAATTGGAAGTGGTCAAACAAGAGATGGCAAGAGTGAATGTAGACATTCTAGGAATCAGCAAACTCAAATGGACTGGAATGGGTGAATTTAACTCAGATGACCATTATATCTACTACTGCGGGCAGGAATCCCTCAGAAGAAATGGAGTAGCCATCATGGTCAACAAAAGAGTCTGAAATGCCTCCTCTAACATGGGCTAAATGCTTTATACAACATCACTGAGACAGATTTCATTTTTATCCCCGTTCTCTTCTGAAAAAATTCCCAAGGTCATACATAACTGAGTGTCTGACAGAGCCAATATTTAAACCCTCAGCTGTCTGACCTCAGAGGATATGCTTTTAAACACTGTCCTAGGCAGCCTCCTATCAAAGTATAGGGTTAAGGAAGGTCATCAGGAATATTCTAGGTCAGCATACTTTGATTTGGAATAGCTCTCTAAACATCCCAATTTATAAATATTTGCAAGGCAAGAAGAGGTGAATGGACATTTTTCCAGGCAGCACCACAATGGCAAGTAGATGAGCACCACAGTTCTTTTAAGGTAAAAATTATTTATATATGAACATAGTTCTCACTGATAATAAACAATCATAGATTTTTTAAAAATCTATACTGTGCTATTTTGTTGTATTAGGTATGTGCTCACTATGGTGAGCAATCCAAATGCATAGGATTTATTTCCTCTTCGATGATCTTTGCCTTACCTATATCTTCAGCTGTGAGCAAACAGCTGCATATGAATTTTTATCAGATAATGTGTTCATATCCATAAGACATTTCCCCAGCACTTTTATTGACATATCTTGGCTTAATCCACATATTTGCTAAGGAATAAAAATGTGCTCAAATCCCTAAAATAAAATTGTCTAGAAAATAACATTATTTGTAAGCATAACTTGACAGTTCCACCTTCACATCCCATTAAGGTGTCCATGGTGCAATATATTTTAAGATAGCCTTCGGGTTTATCTTTACATTTACAAAATAAATGAAAATTCTAGGAGTTTACTAGTACAGAAAAGCTGTGAATGTATAATATTTCTGTTTCTGAGGAATTTTCTCACCAGCCATATTTGGTTATACCTCTTTCATTTACTGTACTAAGTAAACCACTTCCCAAGACAGTTGATTGCTGAATTAAAATCTGAGAAGGGAAAGAAATAAATTTGTGCAGCGTTTGTTCAACAATATATTCAGTAGTGTACCATAAGACATTATGAGTTAAAGTAACACTGTAGAATGCTAGCAACAAAGAATTTAGAGCAGACTCAGAGGGAACTCATAATCATAAAGTCATCCTTAGACAAGAATAATAAAAACACAGTTACTGTAAACAGACTGAGTCTTCAATAACATGGGATAAATCACAAGGTGAAAAATGGAAAAAGCAAACTACAGACATCATTTGAGCACGGTAGAGAGAAATTATCAAACAATGAGGTAATAGAAATGTCACAACACTGGAGCCTGTGTTCATTACAACTTCTCTCAGTGCCATTCACTTCCTTTAAAGGTCAAAGAAACTTCAGGAATGATGAAACACCAGTTTCATTTCCCTTTTTCTGCTATTTTAAAATTTTTTTTCTGTAGAAGTCTTACCTGAGATCTGACTTGAAAGCTGTAGTAGCAGACCCTACTTTGGAAACGAAAGTGAATATATTTCCTCCTAAACTGATAAGACTATATATTTTTTTAATTGAGTATAACTGACATTCAACAGGCTTCCTTGGTGGCTCAGTCAGTAAAGAATCTGCCTGCAGTCCTATAGACTTGGGTTCAATCTCTGGGTTGGGAAGAACCCCTGGAGAAAGAAACGTCAACCCACTCCACTATTCTTGTATGGAATATTCCATAGCCAGTGGAGACTAGTGGGCTACAGTCCATGGGCAGATTCTTTGCCTTCTGAGCCACCAGGGAAGCCTTAAAGTAGTTGCAAAGAGTTGGCTATGACTGACTGACTCACACTTTCACTTCACTTCACTGACATTGACCATCAAGTGTATAACATAATGATTGAATGTTTGTATATGACCCAGATAAGACTCTTGAGAGTCCCTTGGACTGCAAGGAGATCAAACCAGTCAATCCTAAAGGAAATTAGTCCTGAATATTCTTTGGAAGGACTGATGCTGAAGCTCCAATACTTTGACCACCTGACACAAAGAGTTGACTGATTTTCTAGAAAAGACTCTGATGCTGGGAAAGATTGAAAGCAGCAGGGAGAAGGGAACGACAGAGGACGAGATGTTTGGATGGCATCACCAACTCGATGGACATGAGTTTGAGCAAGCTCCAGGAGATGGTGAAGGACAGGGAAGCCTGGTGTGCTGCAGTCCATGGGCTTGCAAAGAGTCAGACATGACTGAGTGACTGAACAATAAGAAAGGGAAAGAAGAATCAATATATAAACAAACAGGTTCATAAAAATTCACTGAAGAATTATTATGAGAAATAAATTCTGTAGTAATTCAAAGGCAGAATTCTCACTCTTAGACCTCATAGAAGGTAGAAAATTGAATGCTGGGACACTGACTTTGTATAGAAACAATGGATGATGTTCCCTGGCTAGTACGTAAGACCAAGTGTCTCTGACCTTGTCAAATCAGTGCATGGTTCTTATTTTCAGGAATTCCTATTTGCTTAACATTTTTATGAGTACCCTATATTAGGAACAATGACTAATATACCACATATACAATAATGGGAAAGTCTGGGAAAATTAGATCTGAGGTCAAGAACCTTTTTTGAAGGCAAAAGTGATCAACCTGAACCACCAAGGATTTGGGTAAAAGTCAAAGAAATTAATTCAAGTTTCTGTTTTATAATTAAAGAAATACAATCTTTAACTTTGGAAATCACTTCATTTTGAGAATATTTGATTAAATCTGTGTGTGATATTTCTGACCTGGGTGAGACTTCCCTGGTCGCTCAGATGGTAAAGAATCTGCCTGCAATGCATGAGACTTGGGTTTGATCCCTGGGTTGGGAAGATCTCCTGGAGAAGGAAATGGCAACCCACTCCACTATTCTTGTCTGGGAAATCCCATGGACACAAGAGCCCGGCAGGCTATAGTGCATGGGGTTGCAAAGAGTTGGACATGACTGAGCAAGTACTATTTTCACTTTCAGACTCCCACGAGGCCATCAAGAGGCATACAGATCCAACGCAACTGATGGAAAAGTAAAATAGGTAGTCAGTTGCCAAAATCCACTGCTACCAGTTTTTGACCATTTGGTAGATTTTATCCAGTTAACCAATTTTAAGCCTCATATGTATTATCACATTCCACATCTGTCTACAAATTAGTTATGTATAAGTCTTGTTATTACTGTTTAGTTGCTAAGTTGTGTCTGACTCTTTTGCAACCCCATGGACTGTAGCCCATTAGGCTCCTCTGTCCATGGGATTTCCCAGGCAAGAATACTGGAGTGGGTTGCCATTTCCTTCTCCAGGGACTCTTCCCAACCCAGGGATTGTACCTCCTTTACAGGTAGATTCTCTACCCCTGAACCATCTGTTAAGACTCCAAAATATTACAGCTCAATCAAGACAGGTGTTTTTTGATTCCATAATATAATCCAGAGGAAGTGAATAATCCAGAGCAGGTAAGCAAGTATGCTCGACCAACATATCCAGAGACTCAGGTTGGCCCTGTCACCCTTACTAGGTGTCTTTCTGTTTTTTCTCTCAAGGCCTAAGATCACTGACTGATCCAATCTTTATAATTGTCTACATTAGAAGGGCAAAAGAGGGAACTGAAGGAAAATCAGCATTCATTGTCCTGACAATAGTACATATCACTTCTGTTTGCATGTCACAGTCAAAGGGCCACACCAAATTGCAGAGGAAGCTGGGAAATTAAATGTCAAGATACAGAACCCTAAAACTTCCTGTGTGTATATGTGCATTTATGTATACATGTATAACTGAGTATCTGAAGAATTCTGTTTCTGTAAAGGGAAAAAGGAAGTAGTAGAGAGAAATAATGAACCATCTCTGTCACATATTATTTTCTGACTGTGGAAGCTGAATGTTAAAATTTGAAGTTAATTTAGTCATATCTTAGAAGTAGACTTCATGTTTTCCAACATATTCCAGTCTGTATATATTCTAAGGATAAAGCTAGTAAGATAGACTTAACCCAGAGTTACCAAAAAAAGAGCCAGTTTCACAGAAAATTTCCCTGTGCCAGTTGAGATTAAGGAAAACAAAGTATGATGTTCAGTAATATAATAGTGAATCATATAAAATGGCAGTAAAAATAAACCAAGAACCATATTTTTGTGCCCCTTATGATTCTATTTCATGATCTAAATGATCTTATGATTTTTTGAAAATTATTTTTTTGGTCAACTTACTGTGTCATTTATTACTTCAGCTCTGTCAAATTCACAAAATTAAAGATCACTTAATGCTGAAGCATTTATTTTAGATTTGGAAATTATTTAACAGTTTAACAGATATTACTGAGTTCTGGAAGACAACATGATGGAATGAACTACAGTCTCCAGTTTTCATACAGTATATCACTTTTAATATTGGTTCCATTTACTCAATGAATATACATTTACGTTTCTATCATGTATTTTCTTTTTTTTTTAATTTAAATTTATTTTAATTGGAGGCTAATTACTTTACAATATTGTATTGGTTCTGCCATACATCAACATTAATCCACCACGGGTGTACATGTGTTCCCCATCCTGAACCCCACCTTCTACCTCCGTCCCCGTACCCCAACCCTCTGGGTCATCCCAGTGCACCAGCCCCAAGGATCCTGTATTGAACCTGGATTGGCATTTCATTTCTTACATGATAGTATACATGTTTCCATGACATACCCCCAAATCATCCCACCCTCTCCCTCTCCCACAGAGTCCAAAAGACTGTTCTATACATCTGTGTCTCTTTTGCTGTCTTGCATACGGGGTTATCGTTACCATCTTTCTAAATTCCATATATATGCATTAGTATACTGTATTGGTGTTTTTCTTTCTGGCTTACTTCACTCTGTATAATAGGCTCCAGTTTCATCCACCTCATTAGATTCAAATGTATTCTTTTTAATGGCTAATACTCCATTGCATATATGTACCACAGCTTTCTTATCCATTCATCTGCTGATGGACATCTAGGTTGCTTCCATGGCCTGGGTATTACAAACAGTGCTGCAATGAACATTGGGGTACACATGTCTTTCAATTCTGGTTTCCTCGGTGTGTGTGCCCAGCAATGGGATTGCTGGGTCATATATGGCAGTTCTATTTCCAGTTTTTTAAGGAATCTCCACACTCTTCTCCATAGTGGCTGTACTAGTTTGCATTCCCACCAACAGTGTAAGATGGGTCCCTTTTCTCCACACCCTCTCCAGCATTTATTGCTTGTACACTTTTGGATCGCAGCCATTCTGACTGGCGTGAAATGGTACCTCATTGTGGTTTTGATTTGCATTTCTCTGATACTGAGTGATGTTGAGCATCTTTTCATGTGTTTTTTAGCCATCTGTATGTCTTTGGAGAAATGTCTGTTTAGTTCTTTGGCCCATTTTTTGATTGGGTCATTTATTCTTCTGGAATTGAGCTGTAGGAGTTGCTTGTATATTTTTGAGATTAGTTATTTGTCAATTGCTTCATTTGCTATTATGTTCTCCCATTCTGAAAGCTGTCTTTTCACCTTGCTTACAGCTTCCTTTGTTGTGGAAAAGCCTTTAATTTTAATTAGGTCCCATTTGTTTATTTTTGCTTTGATTTCCAATATGCTGGGAGGTGGGTCATAGAGGATCCTGCTGTGATGTATGTCGGAGAGTGTTTTGCCTATGTTCTCCTCTAAGAATTTTATAGTTTCTCATCTTACATTTAGATCTTTAATCCATTTTGAGTTTATTTTTGTGTATGGTGTTAGAAAGTGTCTAGTTTCATTCTTTTACAAATGGTTGACCAGTTTTCCCAACACCACTTGTTAAAGAGATTGTCTTCTCTCCATTGTATATTTTTGCCTCCTTTGTCAAAGTTAAGGTGTCCATAGGTGCATGGATTTATCTCTGGGCTTTTTATTTTGTTCCATTGATCTATATTTCTGTCTTTGTGCCAGTACCATACTGTCTTGATGACTGTGGCTTTGTAGTATAGTCTGAAGTCAGGCAGGTTGATTCCTCCAGTTCCATTCTTATTTCTCAAGATTGCTTTGACTATTTGAGGTTTTTTGTATTTCCATACAAATTGTGAAATTATTTGTTCTAGCTCTGTGAAGAATACCGTTGGTAGCTTGATAGGGATTGCATTGAATCTATAAATTGCTTTGGGTAGTATACTCATTTTCACTATATGTATTCTTCCAACCCATGAATATGGTATATTTCTCCGTCTCTTTAGTGTCCTCTTTGATTTCTTTCACCAGTGTTCTATAGTTTTCTATATATAGGTCTTTGGTTTCTTTAGGTAGATATATTCCTAAGTATTTTATTCTTTTCATTGCAATGGTGAATTAAATTGTTTCCTTAATTTCTCTATTTTCTCATTATTAGTGTATAGGAATGCAAGGGATTTCTGTGTGTTGATTTTATATCCTGCAACCTCACTATATTCATTGATTAGCTCTAGTAATTTTCTGGTGGAATCTTTAGGGTTTTCTATGTAGAGGATCATGTCATCTGCAAACAGTGAGAGTTTTACTTCTTCTCCATCATGTATTTTCATGGCTAGATAGCTTATTTCTTTTCATTATATTCTACTGTCCAGATTTACCACAATTTATTTATCCATTGACTCAGGAAGTTATTTTCAAGTATTGACAATTATGAATCTTGGTTGCTTCAGAGTTTAGGCAATACAAATAAAGCTGATATAAACATCAATATGCAGGTTTATGTTGGGACATAAGATTTCAGATATTTGGGGGAAATACCAAGGAGTATAACTACTGGATCATGCGACACAAGTATTTTTTAGTTTTGTAAGAAAGAGCCGAACTGTTCTACAAAGTGATTGTAATATTTTGCAACCCTGCATTCATGCATGCTAAGTCACTTCAATTGTGTCTGACTCTTTGTGATTCGGTAGCCTGTAGCCCACCAGGCTCCTGTGTCCATGGGATTCTCCACACAAGAACACTGGAGTGGGCTGTCATGCCTGCCAGGAAATCTTTCTGAACCAAGGATCGAACCTGAGTCTCTTATGACTCCTGCATTACCAGGTGGGTTCTTTACCACTAGCACCACCTATTCCTACCAGCAATGATAAGAGTTCCTGAGTCTCCCCATCCTTTTCAGCATTTGTTACTGTCAGTGTTTTGGATTTTTGCCACTCCAATAGATGCACAAAGGCATCACATTATTGTTTAACCATATGAGTTGAACATAGTTTCATATGCTTATTTGTCATTTGTATATCTTCTTTGGTAAGCCATCTATTAAGATCTTTTGCCTAATTTAACTGTTGTTCATATTCCTGTCATTCAATTTTAAGAGTTTCAAGTATGTTTTGAAAAATAATCCTTTATCAGATACGCATTTTATATTTTCTCCCAGATGTGGCTGTCTTCTCATTCCCTTGACAGCATCTCTCACAGAGCAGAAATTTTTAATTTTAGTGACTTCCAGACACTCAGTTATTTCTATCATAGGTCTTGCCTTTGATATATCTAAAAAGTCACAGCCAAACCCAGGGTCATATAGATTTTCTTCTATATGTTATTTGCTAGGAGTTTTATAGTTTTGCATATAATTTTGCATATAGTCTTAAATTTGTAAGATGTAAGATGGTGGAGTAGAAGGACCTGCCCTCATCTTCTGTGAGAACTTCAAAATTGCTACTAAACAACCACCGACAGGAGAATGTTGGATCCCCCCAAGAAAAAGATACCCTGTGTCCAAGGCCAAAGGAGAAGCCCAACAAGATTGTAGGAAAGGGGGAAAACACATTTAGAATCAAACCCCATACCCACCAGAGATGCTTGGAAGGCTCAAACAAAACCTTGTGCACACCAGGACCCAGAGACCCCAAAGAGACTGAGCTAGACCTGCCTTTTTGAGTGTCTCCTATGGAGGCATGGGTCAGCAGTGGCCTGCCATGGGGCCTGGGGTTTTGGCTGCAGAAGACCTGGGAAGCACCACATGTGGGCAGAAGTCCTCTTGGAGGAGGTTGCCATTAACCCCACCACAGAACCACTGAGCAGATGACCCACAAACTGGAGAATGATCATATCAAAGAAGTTCTTGCACTGTTACAAAAGAAAGGAGCAGCGATCCTACAAGAGACTGAGCCAGACTTGCCTGTGAATGTCCAGGAGTCATCAGCAGAGGTCTGGGTTGACACGGTCTGCTGCGGGGCCAGGGGCACTGAATACAACAGTGCAGGCATAAATCCTTTTGAAGGAGGTCTACCATACCATGGGCTTCCCTGGTGGCTCAGATGGTAGAGTGTCTGCCTGCAATGTGGGAGTCCTGGGTTTGATCCCTGGATCAGGAAGATCACCTGGAGAAGGAAATGGCAACCCACTCCAGTACTCTTGCCTGGAAAATTCCATGGACAGAGGAGCCTGGTAGGCTACAGTCCATGGGGTCATAAAGAGTTGGACAGGACTGAGTGACTTCACTTTTCTTTCTTTCACCATACCATAGTTTGGCCTCAGACCAAACAACAGGGAGGGAACACAGCTCCACCCATCAATAGAAAATTGGATTAAAGATTTACTGAGCATGGCCCTGCCCATCAGAACAAGACCCAGATTCCCCCACAGTGGTCCCTCCCATCAGGAAGCTTCTATAAGCCTTTTATCCACAAGAGGGCAGAAAGAATGAAAACAATCACAGAAAACTAACCAAACTGATTATATGGATCACAGTCTTGTCTAACTCAATGAAACTATGAGCCATGCCTTGTAGATGGATAGGTCATGGTGGAGAGTTCTGACAAAATGTGGTCCACTGGGGAAGGGAATGACAAACCACTTCAGTATTCTTGCCTAGAGAAGCCCTGAAGAGCATGAAAAGCAAAATGATATGACGCTCAAAAACTCTCCAGGTTGGTTGGGCTTCCCTTGTAGCTCCGTTGGTAAAGAATCTGCCTACAACGCAGGAGACCTGGGTTAATTCCTGGGTTGGGAAGATCCCCTGAAGAAGGAAATGGCAACCCACTCCAGTATTCTTGCCTGGAGAACCCCATGGACTGTAGCCTGCCAGGCTCCTCTGTCCATAGGTTCGCAGGAGTTGGACACGACTTAGCAACTAAACCACCACCACCACCAGGTTGGTTTGTGTCCAATATGCTACTGGAGAAGAGAGGAGAAATAACTCCAGAAACAGTAAAGAGACAGAGCCAAAGGGAAAACAACGTCCATTTGTTGATGTGATTGGTGATGGAAGCAGAGCCCAGTGCTTTAAAGAACAATATTGCTTAGGAACCTGGAATATTAGATCCATGAATCAAGGTAAATTGGAAGTGGTCAAACAGGAGATGGCAAAAGTGAACATCAGCATTTTAGGAATCAGTGAACTAAAATGGACTGGAATGGGCGAATTTAATTCAGATGACCATTACATCTACTACTGTGAGCAAGAATCCCTTAGATGCAATGGAGTAGCCATCATAGTCAACAAAAGACTCCAAAATATAGAACTTGGGTGCAATCTCAAAAATGACATAAAGCTCTCAATTCATTTCCAAGGCAAATAAGTAAATATCACAGTAATCCAAAGTCTATGCCCCAACCACTAATGCCAAAGAAGCTGAAGTTGAACGGTTCTATGAAGACCTACAAGAACATTTTGAAATAACACCAAAAAAGACATCCTTTTTATCATAGGGGACTGGAATGCAAAAGTAGGAAGAGATACCTGGAGTAACAGGCAAATTTGGCCTTCGAGTACAAAATGAAGTAGGGCAAAGGCTAATAGAGTTTTGCAAAGAGAACGCACCGGGTCATAGCAAACACCCTATTCCAACAACACAAGAGAAGACTCTATACATGGACATCACCAGATGTTCAATACCAAAATCAGTCTGATTATATTCTTTGCAGCCGAAGATGGTGAAACTCTTTACAGTCAGCAAGAACAAGACCGGGAGCTGACTGTGGCTCAGATCACGACTCATTGCCAAATTCAGACTTAAATCGAAGAAAGTGGGGAAAACCACTAGACCATTCAGGTATGACCTAAATCAAATCCCTTATGATTATACAGTGGAAGTGAGAAATAGATTCAAGGGATTAGATCTGATAGACAGAGTGCCTGAAGAACTATGGATGGAGGTTCATGTATTGTACAGGAAGTTGTGATAAAACCATCCCCAAGAAAAAGAAACATAAAAAGGAAAATGGCTGTCTGAGGAGTCCTTAGAAATAGCTGAAAAAAGAAGAGAAGTGAAAGGCAAAAAAAGAAAAGGCAAGATATACTCATTTGAATGAATTCCAAATATCAAGGAGAGATAAGAAAGCCTTCCTAAGTGATTAACGAAAAGAAACAGCAAAATAATAGAATGGGAAAGACTAGAGATCTCTTCAAGAAAAATAGACACACCAAGGGAACATTTCATGCAAAGATGGGCACAATAAAGGACAGAAATTATATGGACCTACCAGAAGCAGAAGGTATTAAGAAGGGGCATCAAGAATACACAGAACCATACAAAAAAGGTCTTAATGACCTGGGTAACCACGATGGTGTGGTCACTCACCTAGAGCCAGACATCCTGGAATGTGAAGGCATTGGAGGCCTCATGACAAACCTAGAAAATATATTAAAAAGCAGAGATATCACTGTGCCAACAGAGGTCCATATAGTCAAAACCGGTTTTTTCAGTATTCTTGTATAGACTTGAGAGTTGGTCATTTTTTAATTTACCAGCTGACAAATATTTCAGTTGTTTTAAGACTTTTATATTATGGATGAAACTGCTATTAAAAAATTACATACTGTGCTTGTGTGGAAAGAGTGAAATAACCAATGAGTTAGTTCATGGTTAATTTTATATGAAACTGCTGATTTATGTTCCAAAGTGGTTATACCATTCCACATTTCCACCAAAAATATATAATGAGATTTCCACTTGCTCTGCCATCTCAACAACACCTATTCACAGCAGTTCTTTAAACTGTGGCCAGTCTAATGGGTATATATAATATTTCATTGTGGTTTAATTTATATTCTCAGTAAATAATGATGTTAAGCATACTTTTATCAACTTATTTGTCAATGTGATACAAATATATTCTTCTAATCTTTGTATTACATTTTCATATTTCTAACCATGACTTTAGAAATTTTTTGATTAAGTATAATTTATCTATTTTATTGTTTATGCTTGTGTTCTATGTAAAAACTGTTTTCTAAAATAAAACTCTGATTAGTTTCAAGGTGACTTTTGTACATCATATGAGATAAATTTGAAAACTGTTTGTATGACAAAATTTTTTATCACAGAATTCCAAGGACTGCAGCATTTGTTTGAAAGACATTTTTTCAAACGTTATCTCCATGGCACTTTATTCCAAATCAATTACAATGTGTACATTGGCTTTTTCTCTGAACTTTATTTCACTGAAGCTTCGCTGTTTCTTTAAAATACTCTGCTAAAATTTTTATTAGAAATGCATTGTATCTGTAGATCAGTTTGTATTGATAGTAAGTGTTCCAATCCATAAACATGGAATGTTTCTACACTTTAAATTTTCCTTAATTTTTATGATCAATTTTTATACTTTTTACTTCACTAGTATAGCACATTTGTTTTTATTTATCTGTAAAGGTTTACTGTTTATTGATAATTTTATAAATGATACTCATTTTCAATTTCCAACTATTTAAACATAGTTAAGAGAGTTGGCAATGGCTACCCCACTCTAGTACTCTCGCCTGGAAAATCCCATGGAAGGAGGAGCCTGGTAGGCAGTCCATGGGGTCGCACAGAGTCGGACACGACCAAATGACTTCACTTTCACTTTTCCTTTCATGCATTGGAGATGGAAATGGTGACCCACTCCAGTGTTCTTGCCTGGAGAATCCCAGGGATGGGGGAGCCTGGTGGGCTGCCATCTATGGGGTCGCACAGAGTTGGACATGACTGAAGCGACTTAGCAGCAGCAGCAGCAGTAAGAGAGTTGGACTGTGAAGAAAACTGAGCGCCAAAGAATTGATGTTTTGGAACTGTGGTGTTGGAGAAGACTCTTGAGAGTCCCTTGGACTGCAAGGAGATCCAACCAGTCCATTCTGAAGGAGATCAGCCCTGGGATTTCTTTGGAAGGAATGATGCTAAAGCTGAAACTCCAGTACTTTGGCCACCTCATGCGAAGAGTTAACTCACTGGAAAAGACTCTGATGCTGGGAGGGATTGGGGGCAGGAGGAGAAGGGGACAACAGAGAATGAGATGGCTGAATGGCATCACTGACTCGATGGACGTTGAGTCTGAGTGAACTCTGGGAGTTGGTGATAGACAGGGAGGCCTGGCGTGTTGCGATTCATGGGGTCGCAAAGAGTCAGACATGACTGAGACTGAACTGAACTGAAGGAGAAGGCAATGGCACCCCACTTCAGTACTCTTGCCTTGAGGGTCCCATGGATGGAGGAGCCTGGTAGGCTGCAGTCCATGGGATCGCTAAGAGTCAACATGACTGAGCGACTTCACTTTCACTTTTCACTTTGATGATGCGACCCCATAGACAGCAGCCCACCAGGCTCCCCCGTCCCTGGGATTCTCCAGGCAAGAACACTGGAGTGGGTTGCCATTTCCTTCTCCAGTGCGTAAAAGTGAAAAGTGAAAGGGAAGTCGTTCAGTCGTGTCCGACTCTTAGGGACCCCATGGACTGCAGCCCACCAGGCTCCTCCATCCATGGGATTTTCCAAGCAAGAGTACTGGAGTGGGGTGCCATTGCCTTGAGTAGTTTTAAATAGACTCTTTTATATAGTCCATATAGATTAGCATGTTACCACTAATCTGCTTTTAGTATTTATTTTTCTTGTATTACTTATTGCACTGGCTGGAACTTACAGTAAAACATTGGCTCTAACTGATAAGATCAATCCTATAGTCTCAGTTTTGATCTTAGAGGAAAAGCATTTTTCTTTCAGTATTTAATATGATATTTACTATAGGTTTTTATTACATGAAATGTATCAGGTTGAGAAAATGTCATTTTTTTAACCAAGAGGTTTTATTATGAGTGCCCTTTAAAATTTGTCTAATGCCTTTTCTACATCTATTTAAATGATTACATCATTTTATATTCTGTTGATGAGGTAAATTATGTTAATTAAAAATTTGAAAGTTAAACCAATATTACATTTTAGGGATAAACAATATTTGATGCATTATCAATGCATTATCTTTTTTGTATTTTTTGGATTTGACATGCTAGGATTTTAATATGGAGTATTTCATCTTTGTGATGGGAACCTGTTATACTATTCTTGGCTTGTAATATCTCTGTTGGATGTTCCTTGCCACGTTGTTATTTAAATGTAGAGTTCAGTTCAGTTCAGTCGCTCAGTCGCGTCCGACTATTTGCAACCCCATGAATCGCAGGACGCCAGGCCTCCCTGCCCACCAACTCCCGGAGTTCACTCAAACTGATGTCCATCGAGTCAGTGATGCCATACAGCCATCTCATCCTCTGTCGTCCCCTTCTCCTCCTGCCCCCAATCCCTCCCAGCATCAGAGTCTTTTCCAATAAGTCAAATATTCGCAAGAGGTGGCCAAAGTATTGGAGTTTCAGCTTCAACATCAGCCCTAAAATGAACACCCAGGACTGATTTCCTTTAGGATGGACTGGTTGGACCTTCTTGCAGTCCAAGGGACTCTCAAGAGTCTTCTCCAACACCACCGTTCAAAAGATCAATTCTTCGGTGCTCAGCTTTCTTCACAGTCCAACTCTCACATCCATATGTGACCACTGGAAAAACCATAGTCTTGACAGACATTTGTGGACAAAGTAATATCTCCGCTTTTTAATATGCTGTCTAGGTTGGTCATAACTTTGCTTCCAAGGAGTAAGCATTTTTTAATTTCATGGCTGCAACACCATTTGCAGTGATTTTGGAGCCCAAAAAACTAAAGTCTGACACTGTTTCCACTGTTTCTCCATCTATTTCCCATGAAGTAATGGGACCAGATACCATGATCTTAGTTTCCTGAATGTTGAGCTTTAAGCCAACTTTGTCAATCTCCTCTTTCACTTTCATCAAGAGGCTTTTGAGTTCCTCTTCACTTTCTGCCATAAGGGTAGTGTCATCTGCATATCTGAGATTATTGATATTTCTCCAAGCAATCTTGATTCCAGCTTGTGCTTCTTCCAGCCCAGCATTTCTCATGATGTATTCTGCATATAAGTTAAAAAAGCAGGGTGACAATATACAGCCTTGATGTACTCCTTTTCCTATTTGGAACAAATCCGTTGTTCCATGCCCAGTTCTAACTGTTGCTTCCTGACCTGCATACAAATTTCTCAAGAGGCAGATCAGGTGGTCTGGTATTCCCATCTCTCTCAGAATTTTCCACAGTTGATTGTGATCCACACAGTCAAAGGCTTTGGCATAGTCAATAAAGCAGAAATACATGTTTTTCTGGAACTCTCCTGCTTTTTCCATGATCCAGCGGATGTTGGCAATTTGGTCTCTGGTTCCTCTGCATTTTCTAAATCCAGCTTGAACATCTGGAAGTTCATGGTTTACGTATTGCTGAAGGCTGGCTTGGAGAATTTTGAGCATTACTTCACTAGCGTGTGAGATGAGTGCAATAGTGCGGTAGTTTGAGCATTCTTTGGCATTGCCTTTCTTTGGGATTGGAATGAAAACTGACCTTTTCCAGCCCTGTGGCCACTGCTGAGTTTTCCAAATTTGCTGGCATAGAGTGCAGCACTTTCACAGCATCATCTTTCAGGATTTGAAATAGCTCAACTGGAATCCATCACCTCCACTAGCTTTGTTTGTAGTGATGCTTTCTAATGTTCACTTGACTTCACATTCCAGGATGTCTGGCTCTAGGTGAGTGATCACACCATCGTGATTATCTGGGTCATGAAGATCTTTTTTGTACAGTTCTCCTGTGTATTCTTTCCACCTCTTCTTTTTTTGTTGTTCTCTATTTTAATTTTATTTTTAAACTGTACAATATTGTACTGGTTTTGCCATATATCAAAATGAATCTGCCACAGGTATACATGTGTTCCCCATCCTGAATCCTCCTCCCTCCTCCCTCCCCATACCATCCCTCTGGGTCTTCCCAGTACACCAGCCCCAAGCATCCAGTATCATGCATCAAACCTGGACTGGTAACTCGTTTCATATATGATATTATACATATTTCAATGCCATTCTCCCAAATCATCCCACCCTCTCCCTCTCCCACAGAGTCCAAAAGACTGTTCTGTACATCGGTGTCTCTTTTGCTGTCTCGTATACAGGGTTATTGTTACCATCTTTCTAAATTCCATATATATGCGTTAGTATACTGTATTGGTGTTTTTCTTTCTGGCTTACTTCACTCTGTATAATAGGCTCCAGTTTCATCCACCTCATTAGAATTGATTCAAATGTATTCTTTTTAATGGCTGAGTAATACTCCATTGTGTATATGTACCACAGCTTTCTTATCCTTTCATCTGCTGATGGACATCTAGGTTGCTTCCATGGCCTGGCTATTATAAACAGTGCTGCGATGAACATTGGGGTACACGTGTCTCTTTCCCTTCTGGTTTCCTCAGTGTGTATGCCCAGCAGTGGGATTGCTGGATCATAAGGCAGTTCTATTTCCAGTTTTTTAAGGAATCTCCACACTCTTCTCCATAGTGGCTGTACTAGTTTGCATTCCCACCAACAGTGTAAGAGGGTTCCCTTTTCTCCACACCCTCTCCAGCATTTATTGCTTGTACACTTTTGGATCGCAGCCATTCTTACTGGCGTGAAATGGTACCTCATTGTGGTTTTGATTTGCATTTCTCTGATAATGGGTGAGGTTGAGCATCTTTTCATGTGTTTGTTAGCCATCTGTATGTCTACTTTGGAGAAATGTCTATTTAGTTCTTTGGCCCATTTTTTGATTGGGTCATTTATTTTTCTGGAATTGAGCTGTAGGAGTTGCTTATATATTTTTGAGATTAGTTGTTTGTCAGTTGCTTCATTTGCTATTATTTTCTCCCATTCTGAAGGCTATCTTTTCACTTTGCATATGGTTTCCTTTGTTGTGCAGAAGCTTTTAAGTTTAATTAGGTCCCATTTGTTTCTTTTTGCTTTGATTTCCAATATTCTGGGAGGTGGGTCATAGAGGATCCTGCTGTGATGTATGTCAGAGAGTGTTTTGCCTATGTTCTCCTCTAGGAGTTTTATAGTTTCTGGTCTTACATTTAGATCTTTAATCCATTTTGAGTTTATTATTGTGTATGGTGTTAGAAAGTACTCTAGTTTCATTCTTTTACAAGTGGTTGACCAGTTTTTCCAGCACCACTTGTTAAAGAGATTGTCTTTAATCCGTTGTATATTCTTGCCTCCTTTGTCAAAGATAAAGTGTACATATGTGCGTGGATTTATCTCTGGGCTTTCTATTTTGTTCCATTGATCTATATTTCTGTCTTTGTGCCAGTACCATACTGTCTTGATAACTGTGGCTTTGTAGTAGAGCCTGAAGTCAGGCAGGTTGATTCCTCCAGTTCCATTCTTCTTTCTCAAGACAGCTTTGGCTATTCGAGGTTTTTTGTATTTCCATACAAATCGTGAAATTATTTGTTCTAGCTCTGTGAAAAATACCGTTGGTAGCTTGATAGGGATTGCATTGAATCTATAAATTGCTTTGGGTAGTATACTTATTTTCACTATATTGATTCTTCCAATCCATGAACATGGTATATTTCTCCATCTATTAGTGTCCTCTTTGATTTCTTTCACCAGTGTTTTATAGTTTTCTATATATAGGTCTTTAGTTTCTTTAGGTAGATATATTCCTACGTATTTTATTCTTTTTGTTGCAATGGTGAATGGAATTGTTTCCTTAATTTCTCTGTTTTCTCATTATTAGTGTATAGGAATGCAAGGGATTTCTGTGTGTTGATTTTATATCCTGCAACTTTACTATAATCATTGATTAGTTCTAGTAATTTTCTGGTGGACTCTTTAGGGTTTTCTATGTAGAGGATCATGTCATCTGCAAACAGTGAGAGTTTTACTTCTTCTTTTCCAATTTGGATTCCTTTTCTTTCTTTTTCTGCTCTGATTGCTGTGGCCAGAACTTCCAAAACTATGTTGAATAGTAATGGTGAAACTGGGCACCCTTGTCTTGTTCCTGACTTTAGAGGAAATGCATTCAATTTTTCACCATTGAGGATGTTTGCTGTGGGTTTGTCATATGTAGCTTTTATTATGTTAAGGTATGTTCCTTCTATTCCTGCTCCACCCTCTTCTTAATATCTTCTGCTTCTGTTAGGTCCATACCATTTCTTTCCTTTCTCAAGCCCATCTTTGCATGAAATGTTCCCTTGCTATCTCTAATTTTCTTAAAGAGATCTCTAGCCTTTCCCATTCTATTGTTTTCCTCTATTTCGTTGCACTGATCGCTGAGGAAGGCTTTCTTATCTCCTCTTGCTATTCTTTGGAACTCTGCATTCAGATGCTTATATCTTTCCTTTTCTCCTTTGCTTTTTGCTTCTCTTTTTTTTCACAACTATTTGTAAGGCCTCCTCAGACAACCATTTTGCTTTTTTGCATTTCTTTTCCATGGGGATGGTCTTGATCCCTGTCTCCTGTACAATGTCACGAACCTCCATCCATAGTTCATCAGGCACTCTATCAGATCTAGTCCCTTGAATCTATTTCTCACTTCCACTGTATAATGATAAGGGATTTGATTTAGGTCATACCTGAATGGTCTAGTGGTTTTCCCCACTTTCTTCAATTTAAGTCTGAATTTGGCAATAAGGAGTTCTCAAAAATGACAGAATGATCTCTGTTCATTTCCAAGGCAAACCATTCAATACCACGGTAATCCAAGCTTATGCCCCCACCAGTAACACCGAAGAAGCTGAAGTTGAATGGTTCTATGAAGACCTACAAGACCTTTTATAAATAACACCCAAAAAAGATGTCCTTTTCATTATCAGGGACTGGAATGCAAAAGTAGGAAGTCAAGAAACACCTTGAATAATTGGCAAATTTGGTCTTGGAGTATGGAATGAAGCAGGGCAAAGGCTAATAGAGTTTTGCCAAGAGAATGCACTGGTCATAGCAAACACCCTCTTCCAACAACACGAGAGAAGACTCTACACAAGGATATCACCAGATGGTCAACTCTGAAATCAGACTGATTATATTCTTTGCAGCCAAAGATGGAGAAGCTGTATACAGTCAGCAAAAATAAGACCAGGAGCTGACTGTGGCTCAGATCATGAAATGTAGAGTACTGTATCTTAATTGAGTTTAGTATTTTTCATACTATCATGCTCAAATTATAGCAGGTAGGTATGTATCATACCCCCTCCCCCCACCCCCCACCCCCCCGACCCAGGATCTCATTGAAATTCTACATGGTATTCATTCACCATGCCTTCTTGACTGTGACAGATTCTCTGACTTTATTTTTGATGACCTTGACAGTTTTGAGGAATACAAGTCAGATTTTTGTTAAAAAAAAAAAAAAGAAAAGAAAAATCTCTCAATAGATATTTTTTCTGATATTTTACTGATGATTTTGCTAGGGTTATGGGTTTTGTGAGAAAGACCACAGAAGTAAAGTACCATTTTTCTCCCCAAAATCGAGGTTACACACACTATCAACATGACTTATCCTTGCTAGTATTGACCTTAGTCAATTGTCTGATGCAGGGTTTATCAGATTTCTCCACCGTATTTTTTTTTTCTCCCTTTCCATAGTAAACTCTGTGGAAAAAATCCACTTTGTGCAACCAGCACTTAAGAAATGAAGAGTTCCATCTTCTTAAGATGAAGTATCTACATAAATTATTTTGAATTCGTCTACAAGGGAAATGTGATATTTATTTACTTGTTAAGTCATTTATATGTATCAATGTGAACTCATAAATATTTCGTATTTTGGATTATAATCCTATCCTACATTAGATCAAATTTTTCCTGCTTTGGCCATTGAAATTGCTGTTGGCTGGTTTGAGTATGTGTTTAATAAAACCACATAATTGCTGAATTTTTGTTTTTACTACTTTCTTACCTCTTGACACCATAAAATCTTCTAGGGTCATTATATATTTCCTGACCCAGTCCTAGAATTAGTATTTAATGCTAAATTTAGCATTTATTTATAGAGTGGGGTAGACCTTGATCTTTTCAATAAAAATCAATAATAATGTGTATAAACCATATTCGGAGTAGGCAATGGCACCCCACTCCAGTACTCTTGCCTGGAAAATCCCATGGAGAGAGAAGCCTGGTAGACTGCAGTCCATGGGGTCGCTAGGAGTCGGACACGACTGTATAACTTTCAAGTAGACAACCTGAGTGACTTCACTTTCACTTTTCACTTTCACGCATTGGAGAAGGAAATGGCAAGCCACTCCAGTGTTCTTGCCTGGAGAATCCCAGGGACAGGGGAGCCTGGTGGGCTGCCATCTATGGGGTCGCACAGAGTCAGACACAACTGAAGCGACTTAGCAGCAGCATAAACCATATTGTATCACTTTTTATTATCTAATTTCAAGTATAATAAATTAAAAAGTATTTCTAACAAACTTTACAAAAGTATTCTTTCAAAGTTCATATTTATGTACTATTGCTTTGATGAACTAAATGCAGTTTGTTCTGTGCCAAGTCACTCAGTCGTGGTCTACTCTTTGTGACCCTATGGACCACAGCCCACAAGGCACCTCTGTCCATGGGATTCTCCAGGCGATACTAGAGGGGTTGCCGTTGTCTCCTCCAGGGTATCTTCCCAAAGCAGGGATCTAACCTTCTCTTAGGTCTCCTGCATTGGAAGGTGGGTTCTTTACCTCTGGTGTCATCTAGACAGTTATAAAATGAAACCCACCTGTGAAAATTCAGATTAATTCAAGATCCCAAACATCTAAATTGTTACTTAGTACTTCCCATTCCCTATTATAAGTTCATGGCTCTAGAAAGTTCTTTTATACAAGAATGTAAGCTCTTTATATATACTATTGTTACAGCTTTTCAGAAATATATTTTAAATAAATATATAGGTTTATAGTATTTTTTAAATAACATGGTATGACATAATATAGATAATATTTTGAAATTTAAAATTCCATTCTATATTCTCCTCATATGAAGAGAAAATAATGATGTACAAGTTGAAGGATTAAACATGAAACTAACACATTTCAAAGTGAATATTTCTAGAGAAAAACTGTCTGTGTAACAGGCCATAAGTGGAGTCCCTCAAAAATCATTACATTGTCCTAATACATTTGACTTTCAGATTTTATTTTCTAGTGGTCTCTTCAGCATCTTGGTCATTACTGAGTATGATATATCATTCTTGGAGCTCTTTTGTCAAAGTCAGTATAAGTTCAAGTCTAAGTAAATATGTCAAATTAAAGGTAATTACTTGAAATTTATCATTAGTAAATGGCCTGTTACACTTTCTATCACTGTAAGCAATCAGAAAATATTGAAACTAAATAAAACGTATGCACAAGGACTCTAGGGAAGAATTTAATGCTTACCGATATAAAAGTTATAAAATATGTAGGGCAGGAAACTGAATGTGGTGTTTTATATTTCTCAAATTAATATTATGACATAAGAAGATGAAACTCCTGTGCGTATTTGCAGAACAATCACAAAAATTTTTCTCCCTTTTAGGAGAACTAAAACTTTTGGGGTCTACACCTGGAAGTCCTTCCCCTTCACCTTGCACTCAAATACTTTTCATCCTTAAACCTAGGCATCCTATTGAAAACCTTTTCAGAAGAACATAGTATGAGGGCTTTTACCTTGCCAACAAAGATAGTTTACTGAGGAATTTTCAATGTAATTTGCCTCTTTCATTAAAAAGCAATCTCTTAAATTCCACTCAGGTCAGAATAAAATACCTTTATTCACCTAATAGGAGAAAGCAATGGCACCCCACTCCAGTACTCTTGCCTGGAAAATCCCATGGATGGAGGAGCCTGGTAGGCTGCAGTCCATGGGGTCGCTAAGAGTCGGACACTACTTCACTTTCACTTTTCACTATCATGCATTGGAGGAGGAAATGGGAACCCACTCCAGTGTTCTTGCCTGGAGAATCCCAGGGACAGAGGAGCCTAGGGGCTGCCGTCTATGGGGTCGCACAGAGTCGGACATGACTGAAACGACTTAGCAGCAGCAGTAGCAGCAGCATTCGTGTATTTGTTCAAATTCTGCAACAGGACTTCCTGTTGAGGCCTTGACAAGCCTCTCTTGAAAGTATTTTATTCATCACATTTCAGAATCCAAATGAAGCTAGTCCGTCAATCTTCACTTACACAAAGTATAATTAGACACATTTTGGATTTCCCTTCTTACTTATATTGGGATACCGCATATCTTGCCAAAAAAAAAAAAAAAGGTTATTATCAGATCTACTTTTCTCTGGCTATGATGAGCAGTTAGCCAGTGGTTATTCTCTTGTGATATAATTCATACATTATTTCAGAGTGCCTTAATTTGAAACAAGTTTAGTCCCTGCCAGTTTTTTATCTAAATGTAAGGAGATTATGTATCTTAACTGAGCCTAATATCTATCATGCAAACATGACATCTATCATGTCAAAACCATGAAATTCAGGATTTTTTTTTTTTTTTGCAATGTCAAACCATGCCATATAGTTTGTTTTTTTGTTTTTTGTTTTTGTTTTTTTTAAGAAAAGCTGAATTAGTGAATTGTTTGATACAGTGGCATCAGATTCTCCTAAAGCATAAACTCCTCTCCTGGATTACATGTCTCAGTTCTGGAATCTGTACTAGCATATTTCATAAGTCATTTAGTGAATAGAAGCAATGACATTTATTAAGTAATCCAGCAGCAATCAGTAAAATAAAGAATACAGTACTGTGAAGAGATATCAGAAGACTGCTTAAACACTGAGAGCATTTGCCTAATGCAATGAATAATCCTAAGGTCATTTTTCAGCTATGTCTTCCCCTGTGAATGATGTGAAATGACCTTCCTAGTAGACTTGCATTCAATTATATGCTTCTAGCTATTTCTGGTGGAAATTCAAAAGTGAAAAGTCAAATTAAGTAGTCATGTTCTTATCCAAGGCCTACCTTTTCATTTTTAGATTAACAATAAAAGCCCATATATAACCTATAATCTGTAATTAACAATGTATTACAAAATTTCCATATACTTAATAGTATATAGCATAATGCCTATCCTTTAAAGTCATAGAGAAAAATATAAATTTTAAAGAGGGAAAAGGGAAGGCCATTTAATAGTTAAACAATAGCCTTCACATGGAAAACCTAATTGAATTGGAATTATTTAAACTAGAGAATAATCGACTGCAAGGTGACTTGCTGTTGAATATAGAAAGTATAATTATGAGGAGAATGCCAACTTGTTCTGCATTCACCAAGAAAGAAATTAGAAATGTGTTAAATATCCTCCTTCCATTCTAGCCCCCTCGCCCACTTCCATCCCCATCTTCTCTGTATGGATCAAACAATTTAAATTGAAAATAGGACAACATCATTTCAGGGTATGCGTATCTAATCTTTCAAACACTGTAGTGAAAATGTTTGCTTCTATGTTAATACAGATAGCATGTAGTAAATGTCTTATGTCTTTCCAAAGAAAAGACTGGCCATTTTACTTATTCTTCAAATACGGTCCTACATTTTGAAATACAGAATATAAAATGACTGTTAAAAAATGCAACAGTGTTTGGGGAGTGTGAAATGAATAAATCATGTTAAAGAAAGGGAAAGAGAGAGAATGAGAGAGAGAGTTTTTGAGGTAGATACTCTTTAGATGTACTTATTGAGCAAAGAAAGAGACAAAAACACTGGCAAAGCAGTTTCCTGGGCTTACAGGGAAAAGAAAAGGGGGCTTCCCTGGTGGTCCTGTGGCTAATAGTCTGCCTTGAAAGGCAAGGGACACCAGTTTGATACCTGGTCTGAGAATATCCAACATGGCAACTGAGCCCATTGGCCACAACTACTGAAGCCCACTAAGAAGCCACCAGGAGAAGCCCGTGCACCACGACAAAGAGTAGGCCCTGTTCTCTGCAACTAGAGAAACTGTGCACAGCAACAAAGACCCTGCACAGCCAAAAATAAACAAATTACTTACTTAAAATACCCTTTTTAAATGCTTCCTTAAAAAAAAAAAGAAAAAGAAAAGAAAAGCACTGCAGGGGTGGCAAAGGCAGTATATTTTTCTATCATTTTTTTCTTCCTACTTTCTGCCAACAATCATTCAGTAACAAATATAATAAAAACAGAATGAAACTTAAGTCACAGTTTATGTCCAGTGGGAGTAACAGAACTTGGGAGGCCTCCTAGAGTGTTCTAAGTTTACATCTAAGTGAAACAAAATAGGCTGGAAGGTTGACACTGACTACAATTTAAGTTTTTCTCTGTCTATCCCTACACATATGGCATGATTGATTACAAGCAGGTAGCAATTTATTAAGATTATTTGTATTCTTATTCCATATACTCTGTTATAATCCAAATATACCCTGAAAATGTGTTAAAATGTTATCTCTAACAAATGCCTTCTTCAGTTCAGTTCAGTTCAGTCGGTCAGTTGTGTCCGACTCTTTGTGACCCCATGAATCGCAGCACGCCAGGCCTCCCTGTCCATCACCAACTCCCAGAGTTCACTCACTCACGTCCATCGAGTCAGTGATGCCATCCAGCCATCTCATCCTCTGTCATCCCCTTCTCCTCCTGCCCCCAATCCCTCCCAGCATCAGAGTCTTTTCCAATGAGTCAGCTCTTCGCATGAGGTGGCCAAAGTACTGGAGTTTCAGCTTCAGCATCATTCCTTCCAAAGAAATCCCAGGGCTGATCTCCTTCAGAATGGACTGGCTGGATCTCCTTGCAGTCCAAGGGACTCTCAAGAGTCTTCTCCAACACCACAGTTCAAAAGCATCAATTCTTCGGTGCTCAGCTTTCTTCACAGTCCCACTCTCACAACCATACATGACCACAGGAAAAACCATAGCCTTGACTAGATGGACCTTTCTTAGTCTATTTAAATAGACATGGCCCTGCCACTTGATGCCAGTAATGGGTTAACAAAAGGCTACAACATCAAAAATAAGAGCTAATATATTTCTACCCAAATGCCTGGCTCCATTTGAAGGTAACTGATAGAAACTCTTTGACAATGATGAATCTAATCAAAATGTTGCCTGAAGATTGCTTTACAAACTAATTCTTTACATTTCTGCCAGATTACCGTCGATGCACCCCTTCGTTTTCTCTTACAAATCAATTTTTTCTCATCTTCCCCAAAAAGAATGATGAAAACAGATTACTGATATAAAATGCCCTGTGGACCTAGTTGAGTCAAGTTAAGTATTATAGTGCCTGTCAACAGATATTTGGCCTTAACTGTTGTAATAATGGAAACCTACATAAAAGGTTAGTATGACTACAAATGCAAAAAGTTATTTCTGCAATTTTTTTTAATTGGGGTATAGTTGCTTTACAGTGTTGTGTTAATGTCTGCAGTACAACAAAGTGAATCAGCTGTATGTATACATAAATCCCCTCCCTCTAGGACCTCCATCCACCCACCCTATCCCACCCCTCCAGGTCAACACAGAGCACCAAGCTGAGCTCCCTGCACTACGGATGGATGGATTGTTGCACTTATGACTAGATTATGTGAGAAAGGGGAGTGAAGAGAAGATTCCTGATTATATTATAGAAAAGCATTAGAAACCATATAACAGTCACATAGAAAAGCTATCAACAACCCCAGAGTGAATTCCATGGAGCTTGTCGTATTTGCGCAATTCAAAAAATGGAGGAGTTTCATAACTTTAAAATAACGACTTCCACATAACGAACTCTGCTGTGGAAAAATCCTGCATATATTCATCATATACTCAGAGGTTGTAAAATAAGTGCTTTCCTGACTCAAAATGAGTGACAGTCTTGCTAGAATTTTGGCCAAAATTATTTTCTCCTATCTTTATGAACAACTTCTGCATGGCTTCAATTCTCTTAATGAGTAGTGCAAAAAAATGTCAAATATTGAAAGGAAAAGAAACACATTTATGTATTGTTAGCTTGGCAATGGATTCAGATCCTCATGGCAAAAATATTACAACTTAAATCCATCTTACAAAAACCAAACTAGATTTTTCAGAAAAGGAATTGAAATATCTGATTGCACATTCATGCAAGCAATCAGCTAGCCAAAGGAGGACAGTAAAAAAGACATTTTCTAATGTCCGACAGCATTCTGATTCCAGGGATGTGTTCCAGGTCTTAGGTCATGATAATCAACCTGCCTGTGTAGTCCCTGAACTCCTAACTCCATATTACCTCTTCCCTGTCAGTATTTAAGTTGAAAACACACCTGCCTAAATGCCTAAAGCTTAGAGCTAAATGCCTGCACAATACAGCTAAATGGGCTGAATGCAACCCAACATAGAACCTTCCAAACATGTGCGTGAAATGCACTGAGAGAAGCATTTTTATGCAAAAATGACAGAAAATGTAATCGAAAAGAAAACCTCTAACAAAGCCATAGCCAGATGGTGTCCTTTATTGGGGGCCAGCTCATATTTCTGAGCTTTTGAAAATGTCACAGCTTATTGCTGCTCAATTCTAGATTTACATCCTAAATTTGGGGAAAACCCTTCTCATGCGAATATTATGATCTCTTTCACATTTGTCTTGTAATTTACCATTTAGAAAATGATTTAAATTTTTGAAGCAATTTTTTTACACAATTTTGTGCAGACAATATATGTTCAACATAGAAAAACAGGAAGCAATGTGAAAAACTTAAAGTAAAAATTAAAAGTAAAATTGTATTAAGGATACTGTTGTTTGTATTTTGCTTTGTAAGATTTTTTTTTTTTACTGCATACCTGTGTTCAAATTAACATTTAAAACATTTGATTAATATTTCATTTAAAGATCATTATATATTAAGTACAATAATCTTAAAATGAAATAGTGCAGGAGACCTGGGTTTGATCCCTGGGTCAGGAAGATCGCCTGGAGAAGGGCATGGCAACCCACTGCAGTATTTTTGCCTGGAGAATCCCTTGACAGAGGGGCCTGGTGGGCTACTGTCCATGGGGTCATAAAAGAGAGTCAAACACAACTGAAGTGACTTAGCATACATGCATATGATATCTAGGATAACACTGTGGGTTGTTTATTGGCTTTGATTTGTTTTTCTATTTCTAATAATGCTGCAGCAAGTATTCTTAACCTATAATTTGTATTCTTATTAAAACGTTTGCTTAAATTTCTAGAAGTAGATCCACCAGGCCAAAGTGTATTTGTAACTATAATGACATGCTACCAATCATCTAAAAATTCCTCATTCAAAGATCAAAAAAGGTTGTAAAAGTCTCGTGTCCAAGTCTTTCTGACCACAGACAATGGTCGCCAGGCTCATCTGTCCATGGAATTCTCCAGGCAAGAATACTGGAGTGGGTAGCCCGTTCCTTCTCCAGGGGATCTTCCTGGAGACCAGGGATCAAACCCAGGTCTTCTGCATTGCAGGCAGTTTCTTTACCATCTAAGCCACCAGGGAAGCTACCTAAGTGCTACAAAACCTCAAAAACATATGATCCAACAATTCCACTAGTGGGTATATATCTGAAGAAATTGAAAACATTATTTAAAAAAGAGGAATGTATATATAGGCTGTTAGTTTCTTTAGGTAGATATATTCCTAAATATTTTGTTCTTTTCATTGCAATGGTGAATGGAATTGTTTCCTTAATTTCTCTATTTTCTCATTATTAGTGTATAGGAATGCAAGGGATTTCTGTATGTTGATTTTATATCCTGCAACTTTACTATATTCATTGATTAGCTCTAGTAATTTTCTGGTGGAGTCTTTAGGGTTTTCTACGTAGAGGATCATGTCATCTGCAAACAGTGAGAGTTTTACTTCTTTTCCAATTTGGATTCCTATTCTTCCTTTTTCTGCTCTGATTGCTCTGGCCAAAACTTCCATAACTATGTTGAATAGTAATGGTGAAAGTGGGCACCCTTTGCAATAGCCAAGATATGGAAGGGCTTCCCTAGTGGCTCAGTGGTAAAGAATCCACCTGCCAATGTAGAAGATGCAGGTTTGATTGCTGGGTCAGGAAGATCCCCTGGAGAAGGAAATGGTTACCCACTTCAATATTCTTGCCTGGAAAATCCCATTGACTGAGGAGGCTGGCAGGCTACAGTCCATGGGGTCACAAAAGACTCAGGCAAGACTTAAAGACTAAACAATAAGATACGCAGTTCAGTCCAGTTCAGTCGCTCAGTCGTGTCCAACCCTTTGCGACCCCATGAATCGCACCGCGCCAGGCGTCCCTGTCCATCACCAACTCCTGGAGTTCACCCAAACTCATGTCCATCGAGTTGGTGATGCCATCCAGCCATCTCATCCTCTGTCGTCCACTTCTCCTCCTGCCCCCAATCCCTCCCAGCATCAGAGTCTTTTCCAATGAGTCAGCTCTTCGCATGAGGTGGCCAAAGTATTGGAGTTTTTCAGCTTTAGCATCAGTCCTTCCAAAGAACACCCAGGACTGATCTCCTTCAGAATGGACTGGCTGGATCTCCTTGCAGTCCAAGGGACTCTCAAGAGTCTTCTCCAACACCACAGTTCAAAAGCATCAATTCTTTGGCACTCAGCTTTCTTCAGAGTCCAACTCTCACATCCATACACGACCATTGGAAAAACAATAGCCTTGACTAGACGGACCTTTGGAAGCAAACTAAATGCCCATCAATAGATAAATGAATAACAAAATTGTTTCATTCATATACACACACACACACACGCACACGTGTATATACACACACAATGGAATTATTAGCCCTAAAGAGAAAAACATTCTGCCACTTGCAACTATGCATAATGGAATAAGTCAGAGAAGACAAATACTGTATGTCATCACTTAAATGCAGAACCTAGAAAATAAAACAAAAAATATAACAAACAGGATATAGATATAGAGAATAAACTATATATAGATATATAGAATAAACTAGTGGTTACCAGTGGAAAAGAGTTGGAGAGAGAAGCAAAACAGTGGTATGGTGTTAAGAGATACAAACTACTATGTATAAAATAAATAAGTAACAAGGATACATATTATATAGAACAGAGAAATATAGCCATTATTTTGTAATATCTTTAATTGGAGTATAATCTATAAAAATATGAAAAACTATGTTATACACAATTGTGTTGTACCTCTTAATTATACATGATTTTTATTTTAAAAATAAGTAAATTTATGGAGAAGGCAGTAGCACCACACTCCAGTACTCTTGCCTGGAAAATCCCATGGATGGAGGAGCCTGGTAGGCTGTAGTCCATGGGGTCGCTAGGAGTCGGACACGACTGAGCAACTTCACTTTCATTTTTCCCTTTCATGCATTGGAGAAGGAAATGGCAACCCACTCCAGTGTTCTTGCCTGGAGAATCCCAGGGACGGGGGAGCCTGGTGGGCTGCCATCTATGGGGTCACACAGAGTCGGACACGACTGAAGTGACGTAGCATAGCATAGCAAATTTATAAAATTAAAAAAAAAAAAAAAAAAAAACAATAATCTTAACCAGCCAATCAGTAGATCCCATTATAATTAGATAAGCATGCTTAAGCAATAATTCAAATAAGCATTACTATGAAAGTATTATCCATCTGCCCACAACACCTCACTTAGGAAATCCTGGATTCCTGAATCTACTGTACCTCTGTAAATTTGCTGTTTCCTTTAGCCCATGGTTTCCTGGGAGTTGTAATTTCTGTCTAGGATTAAAACATGATGCACAAGAGAGAAGGAACAGCGTTACACTATACAGACAACCAAAGAGTACTTGATATTTTATCCAGTTTCGTAGAGCCCCTGCATCCTGTAATCAAAGGGCTGACTCTGTACAAGGTATGAAGCTTTACTCTAATTTTTTGTTATAGAAAGTAAGATCAAACTCAAGCCTGGTAATGATTTTCTCAGTCCAAAACTATTCCATAATTATTTTTTAATTTTCCCAATTACATTTCCTTTTCATTTGCTTATGCCATTTTTAAATGTTTTCTTTTAATGTATCTTCAAGAAACATTTTTTGGGAAAGTATAAGCTGCAATCAAAAAAACTACTTTTAACTGACAGTCCTGTTGCTTCATTATGAAGATATCAAAACTTATTTTGAACATGGAATGGAGCAGGGATACACCCTTACTAGGCAGCTATGAAAACTGAAAGCCAAAGTGATTAAATGGGTTGTATAAGATGAAACAACTGGAAATTGGTGGAGTGTGATTACAGATCAGGTATTTAGTTTTCATTATAATCTCTTTTCAATCTTACAAGTGACAAAAATTTGAAATGATATATACTGTTAGTAACAACTGTAATAACATAGCAAGAGGACAGCAGTAAGGGATTATTGGAATTAAGTGATACTGTAAGTTTCTCTAGTGCTTCATGGTGAAGAAATTGACAAAAATCTATTATGTAGTCAACACTGATATTTGAGATATACAGTCAAAATATAAGAAGCAAACTATTCCACACGTGCCATTAAAAGAGGTAGATCAGATCAGATCAGTCCCTCAGTCGTGTCCGACTCTTTGCGACCCCATGAATCGCAGTACGCCAGGCCTCCCTGTCCATCACCAACTCCCAGAGTTCACTCAGACTGATGTCCATCGACTAAGTGATGTCATCCAGCCATCTCATCCTCTGTTGTCCCCTTCTCCTCTTGAGTCAATTCTTCGCATGAGGTGGCCAAGGTACTGGAGTTTCAGCTTTAGCATCATTCCTTCCAAAGAAATCCCAGGGCTGATCTCCTTCAGAATGGACTGGTTGGATCTCCTTGCAGTCCAAGGGACTCTCAAGAGTCTTCTCCAACACCACAGTTCAAAAGCATCAATTCTTCGGCGCTCAGCCTTCTTCACAGTCCAACTCTCACATCCATACATGATCACAGGAAAAACCATAGCCTTGACTAGACGAAACTTTGTAGGCACAGTAATGTCTCTGCTTTTGAATATGCTATCTAGGTTGGTCATAAATTTCCTTCCAAGGAGTAAGCGTCTTTTAATTTAATGGCTGCAGTCACCATCTGTAGTGATTTTGGAGCCCAGAAAAATAAAGTTTGACACCGTTTCCACTGTTTCCCCATCTATTTCCCATGAAGTGATGCGACCAGACGCCATGATCTTCATTTTCTGATTGTTGAGCTTTAATCCAACTTTTTCACTCTCCTCTTTCACTTTCATCAAGAGGCTTTTTAGTTCCTCTTCACTTTCTGCCATAAGGGTGGTGTCATCTGCATATCTGAGGTTACTGATATTTCTCCCGGCAATCTTGACTCCAGCTTGTGCTTCTTCCAGTCAACGTTTCTCATGATGTACTCTGCATATAAGTTAAATAAACAGGGTGACAATATACAGCCTTGACGAACTCCTTTTCCTATTTGGAACCAGTCTGTTGTTCCATGTCCAGTTCTAACTGTTGCTTCCTCACGTGCATACAAATTTCTCAAGAGGCAGATCAGGTGGTCTGGTATTCCCATCTCTTTCAGAATTTCCCACAGTTTATTGTGATCCACACAGTCAAAGGCTTTGGCATAGTCAATAAAGCATTTCCAGATGTTTTTCTGGAACTCTATTGCTTTTTCCATGATCCAGTGGATGTTGGCAATTTGATCTCTGGTTCCTCTTCCTTTTCTAAAACCAGCTTGAACATCTGGAAGTTCACGGTTCACATATTGCTGAAGCCTGGCTTGGAGAATTTTGAGCATTACTTTACTAGCGCGTGAGATGAATGCAATTGTGTGGTAGTTTGAGCATTCTTTGGCATTGCCTTTCTTTGGGATTACAATGAAAACTGACCTTTTCCAGTCCTGTGGCCACTGCAGAGTTTTCCAAATCTGCTGGCATATTGAGTGCAGCACTTTCACAGCATCATCTTTCAGGATTTGAAATAGCTCAACTGGAATTCCATCACCTCCACTAGCTTTGTTTTTAGTGATGCTTTCTAAGGCCCACTTGACTTCACATTCCAGGATGTCTGGCTCTAGGTCAGTGATCACACCATCGTGATTATCTGGGTTGTGAAGATCTTTTTTGTACAGTTCTTCTGTGTATTCTTGCCATCTCTTCTTAATATCTTCTGCTTCTGTTAGGTCCATACCATTTCTGTCCTTTATCGAGCCCATCTTTGCATGAAATGTTCCTTTGGTATCTCTGATTTTCTTGAAGAGATCCCTAGTCTTTCCCATTCTTTGTTTTCCTGTATTTCTTTGCATTGATCGCTGAAGAAGGCTTTCTTATCTCTTCTTGCTATTCTTTGGAACTCTGCATTCAGATGCTTATATCTTTCCTTTTCTCCTTTGCTTTTCGCTTCTCTTCTTTTCACAGCTATTTGTAAGGCCTCCCCAGACAGCCATTTTGCTTTTTTGCATTTCTTTTCCATGGGAATAGTCTTGATCCCTGTCTCTTGTACAATGTCACGAACCTCATTCCATAGCTCATCAGGCACTCTATCTATCAGATCTAGGCCCTTAAATCTATTTCTCACTTCCACTGTATAATCAGAAGGGATTTGATTTAGGTCATACCTGAATGGTCTAGTGGTTTTCCCTACTTTCTTCAATTTAAGTCTGAATTTGGCAATAAGGAGTTCATGGTCTGAGCCACAGTCAGCTCCCGGTCTTGTTTTTTGCTGACTGTATAGAGCTTCTCCATCTTTGGCTGCAAAGAATATAATCAATCTGATTTCGGTGTTGACCATCTGGTGATGTCCATGTATAGAGTCTTCTCTTGTGTTGTTGGAAGAGGGTGTTTGTTATGACCAGTGCATTTTCTTGGCCAAACTCTTATTAGTCTTTGCCCTGCTTCATTCCGTATTCCAAGGCCAAATTTGCCTGTTACTCCAGGTGTTTCTTGACTTCCTACTTTTGCATTCCAGTCCCCTATAATGAAAAGGACATCTTTTTGGGGTGTTAGTTCTAAAAGGTCTTGTAACGAGTATGCAAATGAGTAGTTCTAAGAAGTAATGCAATTAAATAAAAATTATATTTCCAGGTCAGAGTGGAAACAAATTTACAGTCTCTGATATATTTGTCTCTAAAGATTAAAAAAAAAAATCAAACACTTTATATTAGTATCTTTGCGTAAGAACATCAGCCACCTTTTTGTTACAGAAGTAAACTTAAGTAATTATAGCATTGATGATGGTAGATTAAGGAAGAGAGCTGGGTTGTAGAGTTTTCTACAATACAAAGCAGAGAAATAATCAGGTGGCATCTATGAACAAGGACTATCTACATATATCTTAAATGTCTATTGTCTTTATAAAAAAGAAATAATTTTTTCCATAATCATCGCCATACTACACTATACTCCCCAATTCAAGAGAATCATATTTTGAAGCCATTAGAGTCACATAGTGCTACAGAGTGAATTGTAAATTCCAAAAGTTTGTATGTCGAAGCTCTAAGTTTCAATGTGATGGTGTTTGGAAATGGGGCTTTGAGTGATAAGACAATTAAGTTTCAATAAGATCATGAGGATGAAGCCCTTATGACGAGTTTGGTGCCCTTATTGGAAGATAAAGCCAGCAGAGCTCTCACTCTCTACCATGTGAGGACACAGTGAGTTGGTGGACATCTGGAAGCCAATAAGAGGGCCCCACTGGAACCAAATTGCCTGACACTTTTCTTGGACTTCCCAGTCTCCAAAACTATGAGAAAGACATACCTGTATTTAAGTCATCCAAGTCTCTGTTATTTTTGGTTACAACAGCCAGAGAAGACTAACACACATAACCATTCTATCAGTTTCTCATTTCTATCATCCATTTAGATACTTTCTAGTCTATCAGGCAGAAATAGAAATTAGGATAGCATATGGTGGTACTCGTAGAAAGGATCTGTAGCTTGTGAGAAGAAACTGTTAAAACTCTTGATTGACTTTCATGCTTTTTTGATTCTCTAGGATGAAAATGATCTCATTCAGCAGTTCTTAGTGGGGATGGGGTGGGAGCAAGCCTGGAGATAGAAACAGGAAGAGGGATAGCATTCTCTGAGGTCCCTTCTTCAAAATGAGTAGGTTCAAAGTAGAATGCAGACATGTATATTTTGAATGAAAGTGAAAGTGATGTCACTCAGTCATGTCCGACTCTTTGCGATCCCATGGACTGTAGTCTACCAGGCTTCTCTGCCCATGGGATTTTCCAGGCAAGTGTACTGGAGTGGGTTGCCATTTCCTTCTCCAGGGGATCTTTCTGACCCAAGGATCGAACCCAGGTCTCCTGCACTGCAGGCAGACTGTTTACCCTCTGAGCCACCAGGGAGCCCAATAAAGTTCTTCAACTCTGGGCGAGAGGTATACGAGATAAACTCTTTAGCACAACATTTAAGGAAGCACCAAAAAGTTTAGTAATCAAGATTACTGACTATTGATCATTTCAACATAGTATTTTACTGAAATATTTTTAAATGCAAAAAATCAGTGTTGAATAAAATCAAATATTAAAGCCAGAATGCTACTCTGTACTTGCATGACCCTGTCTCACTCACCTCATCCTGATCCAACCCTGTTCCAATAAAACCTTGTTTATAAAAACAGAGGCCACCCATGGGGCATTGCTTCCCAATTTGATTTTTTTTTTAATATTTAAAAATATTGCATTACTTAAATTTTATATGAAAGTGAAAGTGTTAGTCACTCAGTTGTGTCTGACTCTTTGCAACTCCATGGGCTGTAGCCCACCAGGCTCCTGTGTCCATGTGATTTTCCAGGCAAGAATACTGGAGTGGGTAGCCATTCCTTTTTCCAGGGAATCTTCCCAACCCAGGAATTGAACCTGGGTCTCTTGCTCTGCAGGCAGATTATTTACTGTCTGAGCCACCAGGGAAGCCCAGATATATTTATGCACAAATACTGTTTGTCTTGATTACTCAGATTTTCTTGATACCCATTTCAATTTTGCACCCCAAAGTGGCTCACTTGCTTTAACTCAATCTTGAACATGGAAAGAACTTAAAAGCACTCTATCATTTTTGAGAATTAATTCATAAAACATTTTTAAAAAGAGTAATAAGTAAGCTAGGCAGAGAAAAAACAAATCACAATTTCAGCATGGAACAATTTAGGATCAAGCCTGTAGTTACCAGAAATTAGAGCACATACTATATGCATCAACTCAGCTTTAGATCTGAGAGTCTTCAGCACTCAAATACATGAAGAGGGGCTCTAAAAGCAATCAAAGCACTCTATCTTTAGCAGGTACTTGTTAAAAGAAAATGTATCCTCTTTCATACATGAATGATTAAACTAGGGTGGAAAATATGAAGAGTCCAATGCAAAAGAAAAGGGTAGCATTATTTCAGAAGAGAATCAATATTTTTAAAATAATACAAAAAATATAAAGGATTTTTTTTAATTAATTTTATTCTATTCTCAAACTTTACATAATTGTATTAGTTCTGCCAAACATCAAAATGAATCCACCATGGGTATACATGTGTTCCCCATCCTGAACCCCCCTCCCTCCTCCCTTCCCACACCATCCCTCTGGGTCGTCCCAGTGCACCAGCCAATACCAGCTCTATGTTTTAAAATTTTCATATATAAATGCCTGTATGAACCAACATTAAAATATCATAAAAAGAAGTAGCTCAGATGAAGGTAATTAACTAAGATGAAGGCTGAGATGAAAGAGCAAGTTAAGAAAATAATTTTAAGGACACAAAAATGGAACTGATTAATTTAACCTACTGTAAAAAGAATTTAACGAGCAGAAATGACTAAGAAAATTAACTTTTTAATATGTGATACAGAGACCAACTTCAAAAGTTATTTCAGATTTTTTTTTCCAGAGGAAGAAAAATAAACACAAAAATCCCAGTATTAAGAAAATATAATAAATATGGAAAAAGAGAATTTTCTTTAAATATAGAGATGCAAGTTGATAATACAATACCAATAAATTTAGTTAAACCAATAAGCAAACTTATGAAAAGGAAACTTAGCATAGTTTTAAAACTATGGGTTTTAAAGGAACTAAACATGAAGCTCAAAATAATGCATAACATACAAAATAGATGAAAATTAAAACATAGATATATCTTGGTACAGTTTTTAAATTTCAAAAAAATATGTGTATATGTAATTAATGTATATGGAACAAAAATAAGACTGGCTTAAACACAAATATTTCAGTTCAGTTCAATTGCTCAGTCGTGTCCGACTCTTTGTGACCCCATGAATCGCAGCACGCCAGGCCTCCCTATCCATCACCAACTCTCGGAGTTCACTCAGACTCACGTCCATCAAGTCAGTGATGCAAGAATTATAAAATATTAACTGTGAGATGAAAGAAAAAAAGAAAAAGCAATAGGTCTAAAATGTAAGATAAATAACACTATTTTCCCTAAGCTAATATATGAATTTAATGAAATTACAAACAATATCTTAAATGAGATGTTCTGAAATCGATCAAGAAATTTGAAATTCCGTAAAAAAGTATAAATGCTCGAGAATGGCTATGAGATTAAAGAGTAAAATAATAAAGCATTCTTGACATATATTAAACATATTTTGAAAATGTAATGATATTTTATAGAAGAATAAACATTCAGACCAATGATAAAAGATAATGGGAAACAAATACAATGGTATATGACAAAGTTTAACACAGTGCTTGTAAAGCAACCACAAGTTTATGTTAATTTTGTTAAAGAGTACATTACTTGTTAAATGTTACTTAAAAATTAGGTGGGCTTCCCTGTTGGCTCAGTTGGTAAAGAATCTGCCTGTATAGCAGAAGACCTGGGTTTGATTCCTGGATTGGGAAGATCTCCTGGAGAAGGGAATGGCAACCCATTCCAGTATTCTTGCCTGGAAAATCCCATTAACAGAGAAGCCCAGTAGCTACAGTCCATGGGTTTGCAGAGAGTTGCATAAACAAATCTATGAAGTTTAATCTAATCTCACAAAATATCCTAAAATCAATGGATTAAAAAATGAACAGTTTAGAGTAAAAACTAAAAGGAAATTAAATAACTAGATTTAAAACAAGATCACACAACTTCAAAGCAATCAGCTAAAAAGGGAAAAAAGCAAAAAATAGCATCATGAAACTGTAAAGTATAAAGAGTAAGAAAAACTCACAAAAAAGCATAAATTAAAAATGCAGAAGTGAGATAAAGTAGGAGTTATAATAAATGTAAATGGATTAAAAGTATAGGCTATCATATTTTGGACTGAATAAGGCCAGCCATGTGAAGATATGATTTTCCCTTCAAAACTCCAAGTAAAAAGAAGAGCAGAGAAAAAGGTAATTCATTTAAAGTCCATATATAGAAAACTTGATTCACAATCCCACCTTTATACTTGTGCACACACGGTCTTTTAACCATGCAAGGAAAAGAGAAAAAAGGAAGAAAAAGAAATCCTGGAGAATTTTTCTCCTATGAAATTATAGTATATTTATGGAAAGAATTAGAAAGGCTAAAAGAAGTATTGTCTCTCCAGGGCAAAGTCCTCCACTATAATATAGGAAGTTCTATGTGCATTTCCCATACCTCATCTTAGGAAAACCAAGCTCTGCTGCCCATAGCCATAAGGCAGTAATAAAATAAATTAAACAAACTGGGCGTGTTTCAAAATAGAAGCATGTATGAGATTGAGTATTATTTAAATTTGTAACTTCAAACATAAAGTTTGAATATTTAAATATTATATTTTTGTAATAAGTTGTTCCTTCTATATAAACAGGAAAGCTGGAATTATTTTCTTAGCCCAAAATGTCAATAATGAGTTTTGTTTCTTGGAGAATAAATATGTAACAGAGAAATGGGGTTTGAATTCTCACCTAAGAGCAATATGTTCATGTCACTAATTATCAAAAACATGAAGAGAATATTTGTAATAATCTTGTAATCACTAATTCTCAAATATTTGCATAATTCTGATATACTGATGCTGTCATGTTTGGTACATGCCACCACATGGCAACACAATTCAATAGCTTCTATTCTTGACTTTACTGAAACAGCCAGTTATAATTAAGAAAGGCAAACTCCATGATGATAGTTCTACTCATAATGGTTTAAATCAGATATTCATTTTGTAATTGAATTCACAAATAGTCTAGTTTTGGAAAAAATATTTCATGTCCTTAGAAAATAAACATTAACACAGAAAAAAGGACCACATGAGCTTCTCAAATATACCTTTGGGAGAAACAAATCAATGTATACACTTAGGCTAATACATGTGCATACGTTTGCAGAGAAATCACATTGTGAATAATACTTAATTATATGTGTTAATGTCAAGTGAAAAGACAAGTTCCTTAATTCAACATTTGCTGGTGAAAAGAGGTGGGGCTTCTGCTCTGAGTGACATAAATATGTTGATTTCTTCTAATAGTTTCAGAATTTCTAGGTCTCTATATCCTTGCTCAGTCAAATAACTTCCAGGCTACATTGTGTGTCCAGTCAATTAGACAAGATCTTGAGTTGACTAAGGTTTAAAGTCAAAAAATAACCAATTTACTTGGCTCATTTAGTAACACAATAAATAGTTATTGAGCACCTTTTACGTTCCACTCACTCTTCTAACCTCTGGGGATGAAAAACAAAGAAACAAACAAACAAAGCTTAAGAACAATATACCCTGTCCATGTGGAGATTACTTTCTAAGCATGCATGTGGGTGTAAGTGTACTGGGGTGGGGGAACAGAAAATAAAATATACAGGGTATAAGAATGTATGGCTATGGAGAAAAAGCAGAAAAGCGATATGATGTGTGTGTTGTCAGGTGGTAAAATGTAGGAGATGGAGTGTTACATACTCTGACCAGGGAAGACATTACAGAGAAGGCGACACTTTGGGGAATAGCCCAAAGAGGTGGAGGAACAAGCCCGTAGGTGTTTATGGAAGGATTCTGGAGGCAGAAGGAAGAGTAGGTACAAAGGCTCTGAGGATGAGGTATACCTGACCCTTAATATTCCTGCAGTGGAGTAAGCAAGGGCAAAAACACAAGGTCTGAGACATTAGTGTGTGGGGGAATTGTATCAATTGTGAAGCCTGTAGGACCTGGTGAGAGCTTGGCTTTTATTCTGCAATAAAAAGGATTTTTAAAATTTTTAAGAAGAGGAATTTATGCATATCATATGGGCTTTTTACAAAACTATTTCTGAATAATAAAGGAAACCAAAGACTTAAGTTCTATGTCTCTGCAAATGTTAGTGCTTTTAATTAAGTTTATTTAAAAATCTAGCACAGATCACCACTCAAGCACCATCTATATATACACTTATTTGACCAATTTACATTAAATTTTTTCTCAACACAGTAATTCTATGACCCTCACAGGCATCATCTCCAAATGTTATTCAGTCATACAAAAAGTTTTTACTGGTGATGAATAAATACATCTAAATAGTTGACATTATATATAGCTGTGATATCATCAGCTAGAAGAAACAAATCCATAAATGACTTAACTTTTTTTCTTCCAACACAGACTGTAAATTTTTAGCCATATCGCCAGTTTGTCTTATGTTTTCAATGCTTGTTTTGGTTCAGGACATATAATTTCTATTGCCTTCAACAGATACTCTTTTATAAAACTACCAGCTGCAATAAAAATGCCATTTGGGCAATTTTTAACCTAATTCATGGTAACATATCATGGCAAAATCACTTGCTTTATATCTATGCATTTGTATTCAAAAATAAGCCTGTAAAAGTTTGGTCCATATTTCAGTTCATTAAGTTTTTCATCATGCATCTTTCCACATGTCTGTCATAACTCTCAGTTTATATACATACATATATGTATACATATATATAGAAAGGCACTTTGTTTTGTATTTGTTCAACAGACATTTATTTGTTAATACTAAAAACATGTAGGAAATCTCTTCTACTAAGAAATAATCTTTCATTTTCTTGAAACTCACTGCAATTTCTTATGCCTACTTTGAAATATGGACAAATAGAGAGTCTCTCTCTCTCTCTCCACTTAAATAAAAGAAGCCACAGGGATGATGACACACAGCACTTGATACTAGAGCTTGAAATCAGGAGGACAAAGAGGAGCAGAAATGACAAGGACAATCTGGAGTGTGTGCATCCCCTCTGAGTGGAGGCCGTTATTTCTTGCCAATTACTTTCACTTAGGAATGAAAGTTCAGTTTGTCAGATCTTCCAAATTGCCAAAAATGCAAGAAATTTGTATACTTAGGTGAAATCTATCAATTTAAAAATATGTGAGTCAATTATTTTCTTTTTTTGTTGTTCTTTTAATTTTATTTTTTAACTTTACAATATTGTATTGGTTTTGCCATTATATCAAAATGAATCCGCCACAGATACACATGTGTTCCCCATCCTGAACCCTCCTCCCTCCTCCCTCCCGGTACCATCCCTCTGGGTTGTCCCAGTGCACCAGCCCCAAGCATCCAGTATCGTGCATTGAACCTGGACTGGCGACTCACTTCATATCTGATATTATACATGTTTCAATGCCATTCTCCCAAATCATCCCACCCTCTCCCTCTCCCACAGAGTCCAAAAGACTGTTCTATACATCAGTGTCTCTTTTGCTGTCTCGTATACACGGTTATTGTTACCATCTTTCTAAATTCCATATATATGCGTTAGTATACTGTACTGGTGTTTTTCTTTCTGGCTTACTTCACTCTGTATATAGGCTCCAGTTTCATCCACCTCATTAGAACTGATTCAAATGTATTCTTTTTAATGGCTGAGTAATACTCCATTGTGTATATGTACCACAGCTTTCAATTATTTTCAAAACACTGTTCAGATTAGACAAACTTGGTCTGTAAGCTGTGTTTATCTTCTTAGTCACTACTTTGTGATGGAACTTTCCTTAAAAGTTCCAATATCTCCTTGATAAGGTTTACAGGACAAGAAAGTAGAGAGAAGATGGGAGAGACAACCTTCAGGAAAAGAAAAAAAAATAAACATAAAAACAGCAGACAATTTCTTAGTAGTGAAGAAAAATACAACTCTTAAAACTAGAAGGGCCTGCACTTTAGGAGCAAAAAGACAAATAATACAAAACAAAACTCACACTTAAAAACAGAACAAGTATGAAGACAAAATATTAAAAAGCTTCCAGAAAGAATGGGGGAATAAAAGATTACATTTTAAAAATTACAATTATATGGACCACAAAGCTGCTATTGACAACACTGGAAACAGGAAGACAAAGAGCCAAAGCTTAAAATTCTAAGAGAAAACATCTTTTAAAACAGAATTATATACCCAGAAAAAGCATTATTTTTAGGTAAGAGGACACAGAAAATTTACCACAAATTTATTAATTCTAAAGAGCAAAGTTTGTGGACATTTTTCAAGAAGAGAAAGAAATGAATCATAGAAGGATGGTAAAAGAATGTGGTTAAGATTCGTAACCAATAATTTGATGTGTAATAATTTATTTTAAAAAGAAAATTTATTTTAATCACAATCTAGTACTTAAAAACAAAATGAGATTGACAGACACTAAGGAAACAAACAGTTCTTCATATGTTTGAAAAAGAATGTAGTCAAATTTTCCATCATCTTGATACAAATGCAAAATTTAGCATGTGCATTAAATATTGAAAAATTATTCAAAGTGAAGAAAAACAAAATACATAATTTCCTCCAAGTAAAAGGATAATAGTTTTGCATTTAAAAAAAATTAAAGAGTAGAATAGAACCCTATATCAGAATATAAGAAATAATCAGTAGAAAAGGACAAGTATTCAAAAAAAAGGTTGAGATAATTGCCTATCAATTTCTTTAAAAATTAAAATTAAATCTCTGTGCCATCATTTAGAACAAAAATAATTTCAGTTGAATGAAAAACCGACATATTACAAGAACTCTATATACCATAAGTATACTGGAATACATTATCTGACAATATGCTTATGAATCTGGAGTAGGAAAGGATTTTAAAATATGAATATAAAACAGGCATGCAAAAAGACACTTGTACACAAAGAATCATAGCAGAAATATTCATGGTAGCCCCAAACTGGAAACTAGTCAAATGTTCATCAATGGATGAAGTGAAAAGTAAAATGTGATATATTCATGCAATGGAATATTTTTGACCATAAAAGTTTGTGAAGTACTAACATATATATCATAACATGTATGAACCTCAAAAGCATCAGGCTAAGAAAAATAGGCTAGAAACAAAAGACAATTATTTTATGATTATGTTATATAAGACAGGTTGAAGAGGTCAATCCATAGAGGCAGAAAGCAAGTTGGTGATTGCCAGGCACTAGACAGGGGAAGGAAAGGAGAGGCTATAAGAGGTTACAGGATTGTTTTTTTTAGGGTAATGAAATGTTTGGAACTAGATAGGAGATGTTAGTTGCACAACATTACAAATATACTAAATAACACTAAATTTTACACTCTGAAATGGTTAATTTCATCTTAGCAAATATCACCTCAATAAATAAAAATACAAAATAAAAAAATAATATTCTTTTTATGATATAAAACTATACATTATTTCATATGGTTTTGGAATTTCAGACCATAGCAATGAGAAAATCTGAACAAATTAATTACTAGTAAAGAGTCTGAGGACAGGGGTTCTGGCTGCAGCAGACTGGGAGGTGTGGTGTGTGGTGTAAGTCCTCTTGGAGGAGGTCACCATTAGCCACACGGTAGAGCCACTGAGCAGACAACCCACAAACTGGAGAACAATTATACAAAGAAGTTCTCACATTGCTGCAAAAGTTCTAGACTGCACCACAGATTTCCTAATCTGGGGATCCGGGAAAGGAACTGAGACCCCCCCAGGGAATTTGACTTTGAAGGCCAGTGGGATTTGATTACAGAACCTCCACAGGACTGGAGAAACAGACTCTCAGAGGGCACAATAAAACATTTTGTGCACGAGGACCCAGGAGAAAGGAACAGTAACAGTCAAATTGGCCTTGGAGTACAAAGTGAAGCAGGGCAAAGTATAACAGAATTTTGCCAAGAAAATGCACCGGTCATAGCAAACACCCTCTACCAGCAACACAAGGGAAGACTCTACACATGGACATCACCATATGGTCAATATCGAAATCAGACTGATTATATTCTTTGTAGCGGAAGACGGAGTCAGCAAAAATAAGACTGGGAGCTGATTGTGGCTCAGATCATGAAGTCCTTATTGTCAAATTCAGACTTAAATTGAAGGAAGTAGGGAAAACCACTGGGCCATTCAGGTATGACCTAAATAATTTCCCTTACAATTATACAGTGGAAGTGAGAAATAGATTCAAGGGATTAGATCTGACAGAGTGCCTGAAGAACTGTGGATGGAGGTTAATAACATTGTACAGGAGGCGGTGATCAAAACCATCCCCAAGAAAAAGAAATGCAAAAAGGCAAAATGGTTGTCAGAGGAGGCCTTATAAATAGCTGAGAAAAGAAGAGAAGCTAAAGGCAAAGGAGAAAAGGAAAGATATACCTATCAGAATGCAGATAGCAGATATTGCAAAGAATAGCAAGGAGAGATAAGAAAGCCTTCCTGACTGAACAATGCAAAGATACAGAGGAAAGCAATATAATGGGAAAGACTAGAGATCTCTTCAAGAAAATCAGAGACACCGAGGGAACATTTCATGCAACAATGGGCACAATAAAGGATAGAAAACGTATGGACCTAATAGAAGCAGAAGATATTAAGAAGAGGTGGCAAGAATACACAGAAGAACTGTACAAAAAAGATCTTCATGACCCAGATAACCACAATGGTGTGATCACTCACCTAGACAGGCGTCCTGGAGTGTGAAGTCAAGTGGGCCTTAGGAAGCATCACTATGAGCAAAACTAGTGGGTGATGGAATTTCAGTTGAGCTATTTCAAACCTTAAAAGATTATGCTGTGAAAGAGCTGCAGTCAATATGCCAGTAAATTTGGAAAACTCAGCAATGGCCACAGGACTGGAAAAGGTCATTTTTCATCCCAATCCCAAAGACAGACAGTGAAAGGATATTTAAACTACCGGACAATTGCACTCATTTCACTTGCTAGTAAAGTAATGTTCAAAATTCTCCAAGCTAGGTTTCAAAAGTATGTGAACCAAGAACTTCCAGATATCCAAGTTGGATTCAGAAAAGGCAGAGGAACCAAAGACCAAATTGCCAACATCCTTCAGATGATAGAAAAAGCAAGAGAGTTCCAGAAAAACATATACTTCTGCTTCACTGACTATGCTAAAGCCTTTGACTATGTGGATCACAACAAATTTTGGAAAATTGTATAGGAGATGGGATACCAGACCACATCTTCCTCCTTTATAACCTGTATGAACATCAGGAAGCAACCGTTTGAACCTGACATGGAACAACAGACTGGTTCCAAATTGGGAAAGGAGTACATCAAAGCTGTATATTGTCACCCTGCTTATTTAATTTATATGCAGTGTACATCATGTGAAATGCTGGACTGGATGAAGCACAAGCTGGAATCAAGACTGCCAGATAAAGTATCAATAACCTCAGATATGCAGATGACACCACCATTACAGCAAAGAGAAGAGGAACTAAAGAGCCTCTTGATGAAAGAGGAGAGTGAAAAAGCTGGCTTAAAACTCAGCATTAAAAAAAAAAAAAAAAAAAAAACAGAGCATTGCACCCAGTCCCATCATTTCATGGTAAATAGATGGAGAGACAATGGAAACAGTGAGATACTTCATTTTCTTGGGCTCCAAAATCACTGCAGATGGTGACTACAGTCATGAAATTAAAAGACACTTGCTCCTTGGAAGAAAAGCTATGACAAACTAGACAGTGTATTAAAAGCAGAGACATTGCTTTGCCAACAAACGTCCATATAGTTAAAGCTATGGTTTTTTCCGTAGTCACGTACAGATATGCGAGTTTGACTATAAAGAGAGCTGGACTATGTTGCTGGAGAAGACTCTTGAGATTCCTTTGGAGTGCAAGGAGATCAAACTAGTCAGTCCTAAAGGAAATCAATCCTGAATATTCATTGGAAGGACTGATGCTGAAGGTCCAATTCTTTGGCCACCTGATGCAAAGAACTGACTCATTTCCCAGACCCTGATGTTGGGAAAGATTGAAGGTGGGAGGAGAAGGGGACTACAGATGAGATGGTTGGATGGCATCACCAACTCAATGGACATGAGTTTGAGTAAGCTCCAGGAGATGGTGAAGGACAAGGAAGCCTGGCATGCTGCAGTCCATGTGGTCACAAAGAGTTGGACATGACTGAGTGACTGAACAACAAAAGAGTCAAGCAGTAATCAAAACCTCCCAAGTTAAAAAAGAAAAAAAAAAGAATCTAGGAAGAGATGGTTTTACTGGTGAATATAATTCTACCAAATATTTTTTTAAAAATCAGTATTAATCCTTTTCAAACTCTTCCCCAAAAAGAGAAGAAGGAACATTTCCAAATTTATTTTATACATCCAGCATTCACTTGATACCACCATCATACAAGAACACTACAAGAAAAGAAAATTAAAGGCCAATATTTCAGATAAACATAGATGCAAAAATCCTCAACCACACTGCATCTAGAGAAAGCCTGTGTACTGCAAGGAATTCCACAACAGCCAAAATTTAAAAAATCCTCAACCAAATATCTAACAAAAGAGTTAAAGAATCATATACCATGATTAAGAACATGTTTGATGCTGTCTAATAGTGCTTCCTTTGCTTTTGCACATAATTCTTGATGAAAATCCTTCTCTAAAATGTGCATCTTACCTTATCTTCAAGCCGCAGCTCAAATGTCATCACCTCCTTGAGGCCTAGGGCGCCAGCACACTTTTTTAGACTCGTCTTTAGTGCCTCACTCAGCATGTTGGATGCATTTCAATGGCATCTGCTTTGGAAATGTGCCTTTCTCCCTCACACATACACAAAGACACATATACACCACACATATACATAGTACCCTCCCCCAAAGTTCTTGCTAATTTCTTCCTTCAGTATGAGTGATCCCAATAGTGACAAAGTCCCATGAAAGGTTTTTTAAGGCACAAACATAATTATTTTACTACAACCACTTGAGACAAATGTGTGTACAGTGCACATATGTGAACTAGACAGAGCTTAGATATGCCTCTCAATCATTAATTCATTTATTCAGTAAAATTACTGAGTGACTACTGTATGTCACTTGTCTAGGTTGTAGGGATACAGCAATAAAGTTAGTGGAAGAAAGAAAATAAACCTGTGTGTATAATAAAATGTCAATGACAGTGAGTGTTATGAAGAATAAGAGGATAGAGGTTACTATTTGGGTTAAAAGGTCACTGATGCCCTTTCCAAGGAGGTGACAAATCAGCAAAGATTTTATTTCTTTGGGCTGGTACCTCTGCCCAGCTTCCAAGTCTAGTCTATTTATTTTCAATTCTTTTTCAGCTTAGTTTTTTGAAATGGTTTATACTTAAATGTTCTAGTCAAAATCAGGCTCACTATTCAATCCTTCTGAAAGGAAAGCTTCCATAAAATCCAACGTCTTCAGCACTTCCAAACCAGATGCCAAGTGTTTTTTTTTAAGTATTTTATTCTTTATATTCAGATTTACCTAGAGTGAACTTTTTGCATCTATTTTTCTATCTCTGAAATCTGAAGCATCTTGGAAACACTCTCAGCCACAATATATTCATGGCTAGACACACATAAGCTCATCACAGGCGTTCATGCTGTCACCATTTTGAGTTATATGTACTGTTAATGGCTCATGTATTGAACTTAATTGACATTTCAATAGCTTCAAAAAAATTACATTTCTGCTTAAAAATGAAATCTTTTTACCTAGAAACGCTCAGAAATGAAACAAGCAGGACATAAATGTGAAGCAAATATTTGTCACTGGAGGAATAAAATCGGGTGCACAAGAGTCTCTCTTCTTCCAGCAGACTAGGTGGGGCTTGTTCACATGGTAGGAGCAACTCTCCAAAGAGAAAAGGGAGAAATGCATATAGCCTCTTGAAAGCAAGACTGGATCTGTGGCACTTCCACCGCTTTCTGTTACCCCAAGGCCAAGGCAGGTACAGGGGAGGAAGCAGACTCTTTCCCTTGGAGGCAGGAGGCGCAACATCACACAGTAAGGACTGTGTACACGGGGAGTAGCGGAGGATTGAGGCTACTTTACGAGGAGCCCACCCAGTATTACATACCACTATCACAACCAAGTGCAAGCCAACAAACGAAAAGCTGCCTGGAAAAACCCTTGAATAAACGCAAGAAATTTCAAAATCCTGAGATTTTAGAATGACTAAGTTCTGCGATTCTGGTATTAAATATGACTGCTATTAAATTATCAAATATTGATTTGTGAGACTTCTGAATAACTTTGAGCTGAACCTACATGATGTTCAATAGCAAATGATTTAAGTGATACAAATATGAGGGTGAAGTCTTACCCATAGGATATTCTGACAAATTCTGACATGCCTCAAAATTATTCCATTAATGGTAAAAGTGCTGAAGGGTTAAAGATCATGAGAATGGATTACATGTTTTCTATGTCAGGATGTCTAGAAGTGCTGTTCCAATAACCATAAAAAACTTTAATATAAAAGTAAATATTAAAAAAATTGCAATATTTCATTGCTAGTTTTTCTTTTCTAAAGTGGTACGTAAATTGATGACATATATTTCAGTGAGCAACATACTAGATTTTCTTGGGGGGAAAAATTGAAACTAAAATTATTCATCTGTTTCATCCTAACTATGACTGTAGATATATTTACCACATATTCAAGCCATAAGAGAAGTTTTTAGTATGGAATTCAATAGCGTACATTCACTTGCCTATTTATTCTCAGATCATGGATTCCTAAACTTTATTGAATGTGAGAATCACCCAGAGAGCTTCTCTGGCATTGGGTCTTTAGCTTATGGGAGTGGGAAGTGGAATATAGCAATTTATATTTTGAATTAGGTACCCAAGTCACACTCGTGTGCCAGGAACCACACTTGGGAAAGTTTGCTCTTAACAAACTTCATCTTAAATTTTCTGTTAACCTAGGTGGGTCATAATGTTTTAATAATGATCATGTGATAATAAGAGTTACAAACACCACTATAACATTAAAGAGATTTTAGTTATTAATAGTAATTAATATAAATAATGGGGTAATTCTCTACATTGTCTTTTTAAAAAAGTATAAAACAGGAAAGATATACATCAACTTTAGAATTATTTTCCACTTTGGAGAAGGAGGGATAGTATTAAGGAAAAGAGATGTTTCAACTCTGTGATGTTTTATTGCTTTTAAAAGAACTAAGTCTTGAGAACATTCCAAGTATAATTCTATCCAGTGCTTACTCCAGGGGGCGCCACCACATAAGGTGTGGATATGGATGGTACCAGAAAGGTTGAAAGTGGGAGAAGGGGCCGACAGAGGTTGAGATGGTTGGATGGTATCACCGACTCAATGGACATGAGTTTGAGTAAACTCCAGAAGTTGGTGATGGATATGGAGGCCCTGGCGTGCTACAGTCCATGGGGTCACAAATAGTCAGACATGAGTGAGTGACTGAACTGACTGATAGATGGTACCCACCCCCCCCCACTCTCCCACCCAAGCCCAGAGCTGTATGCTCCATGGTCCTTATACTCACATGAAGGAATACTAGCAAAATATGTGTGGTGTATACAATAATATTACATAGTTACATTACTTTCTCTATTTTTTTGAAACAATTTTTTAAAAGCAGAGGTTACTAAAACCTCATTTTATTAAGTGGAACTGTGTGAAATTGCCAATAATTGATCATTTTGGAACTACAAAAACAGCAATTTCATGTGGTTCAACCCAGTATATAGAGCGAGAGAAAAAAATTCATCTTAGCCAGTAAAGTTTCCTGATATACTATGTACTTAATATCTTCCTAATCTGGGCTTGAAACAAAGCAAAAAGGATTTGCTTGAAATCCACTTAAACATGTTATCTCCAACCTTGCACTAAACTTAATATCTAAACAAACAACTTAATGTAAATACAGGATACAATTTTCATTTAACCCTCAAGACACATTTTCCCTATACAGCGAGTGGGCAAATATTGTCTGGACAGAGACCTATGGCCCAAAGTCTCAATGCTATAAGCTTGATTGTTGCCATTTAATTTCTTGCCTATGTATTACAAATAATAGAATTTTAACATTCTTTAATGTCTAATTCCCTTCATGGATCACAGCCTTGTCATGGCAAAGGGGCTTCCATAACTCAATGAATCTATGAGCCATCCTGTGTAGAGTCACCCAAGATGGGTGGGTGGCAGTGAAGAGTTCTGACAAAATGTGGCTCCCTTGAGGAGGAAATGGCAACCCACTCCAGTATTTCTTGCTATGAACCCTATGAACAGTATGAAAAGGCAAAAAAGATATGACACTGGAAGGTGAGCCCCCTAAGTCAGAAGGTGTCCAATATGCTACTGGAGAAGAGCAGAGGGTAATTACTAATAGCTCTAGAAGGAAATGGCAGCCCACTCCAGTACTCTTGCCTGGAAAACCCCATGGACAGAGGAGCCTGGTAGGGTACATTCCATGGGGTCACAAAGAGTTGGACACAACTGAGCAACTTCACTTTTACTTTTCACTTTCAAGAATGAATGAAATGACTGGGCCAAAGCAGAAATGATGCTCAGCTGTGGATGTATCTGGTACTGAAAGTAAAGTCTGATGCTATGAAGAACAATATTGCATAGGAACCTGGAATGTTAGGTCCATGGATGAAGGCAAATTGTGGACATGGGTCAAGCAGGAGATGGCAAGAGTGAACAAGAACATCTTAGGAATCGTGAACTAAAAAGGACAGGAATGGATGAATTTAATTCAGATGACCATTATATCTACTAATATGGGCAAGAATCACTTAGAAGACATGATGAAGCCCTCATAGTCAACAAAAGAGTCTGAAATACACTACTTGGGTAGTGCAATCTCAAGAACAACATAATTATCTCAGTTCATTTCCAAGGCCAACCATTCAATATCACTGTAATCCAAGTTTATGCCCCAATCACTGATGCCAAAGAAGCTAAAGTTGACCCGTTCTATGGAGATCTACAACACCTTCTAGAACTAACACCAAAAAAGATGTCCTTTTCATCACAGGGGATTAGAATGCAAAAGTAGAAAACATGCATGCTCAGTTGCGCTGCAGTTGTGTTTGACTCTCTGTGACCCTATGGACTGTAGTCCACTAGGCTCCTCTGTCCATGGAATTTTCCAGGGAAGAATTCTGGAGTGCGTTGACATTTCCTAATTCAGGGGATCTTCCTGACCCAGGGATCGAATCTGGCTCTCCTGTGGCTTCTATATTGCAAAGTGGATTCTTTACCACTGTGCCACCTGGGAACTCCAGGAAGCCAAGAGATACCCAGAATAACAAGGGAGTTTGACCTTGGAATACAAAAAGAAGTATGGTGCGCCATGGTATAGTAAATGCTAACAGAGTTTTGTCAAGAGAACATATTGACTCTTTTCCAAAAACCCAAGAGATGGCATGGTAATCACCAAATGGTCAGTACCAAATCAGATAAAGGATAGAAATGGTAGGGACCTAACAGAAGCAGAAGATATTAAGAAGAGGTGGCAAGAATATACAGGAGAACTGTACAAAAAAAGATCTTCATGACAAAGATAATCACAATGGTGTGATCACTCACCTAGAGTCAGACATCCTGCAATGTGAAGTCAAGTGGGCCTTAGGAAGCATCACTACGAACAAAGCTAGTGGAGGTGATGGAATTCCAGATAAGCTATTTCAAATCCTGGAAGATGATGCTGTGAAAGTGCTGCACTCAATATGCCAGCAAATTTGGAAAACTCAGCAGTGGCCAAAGGACTGGAAAAGGTCAGTTTTCATTCCAATCCCAAAGAAAGACAATGTGAAAGAATGTTCAAACTACCACACAATTGCACTCATCTCACACACTAGTAAAGTAATGCTCAAAATTCTCCAAGCCAGGCTTTAGCAATATGTGAACCATGAACTTCCAGATGTTCAAGCTGGTTTTAGAAAAGGCAAAGGAACCAGAGATCAAATTGCCAACATCCACTGGATCATGGAAAAAGCAGGAGAGTTCCAGAAAAACATCTATTTCTGCTTTTTTGACTATGCCAAAGCCTTTGACCGTGTGGATCACAATAAACTGTGGGAAATTCTGAAAGAGATGGGAATACCAGACCACCTGACCTGCCTCTTGAGAAACCTGTATGCAGGTCAGGAAGCAACAGTTAGAACTGGACATGGAACAACAGACTGGTTCCAAACAGGAAAAGGAGTACGTCAAGGCTGTATATTGTCACCCTGTTTATTTAACTTATATGCAGAGGACATCATGAGAAATGCTGGGCTGGAGGAAGCACAAGCTGGAATCAAGATTGCCAGGAGAAATACCAACAACCTCAGATATGCAGATGACACCACCCTTATAGCAGAAAGTGAAGAAGAACTAAAGAGTCTCTTGATGAAACTGAAAGAATTGAGTGAAAAAGTTGGCTTAAAGTTCAACATTCAGAAAACTAAGATCATGGCATTTGGTCCCATCAATTCATGGCAAACAGATGGGGAAACAGTGGAAACAATGGCTGACTTTATTTTTCTGGGCTCCAAAATCACTGCAAATGGTGACTGCAGCCATGAAATTAAAAGATGCTTACTCCTTGGAAGGAAAGTCGTGACCAACCTAGACAGCATATTAAAAAGCAGAGACATTATTTTGCCAATAAAGGTTCATCTAGTCAAGGCTATGATTTTTCTAGTGGTCCTGTATGGATGTGAGAGTTGGACTATAAAGAAAGCTGAGCACTGAAAAATTGATGCTTTTGAACTGTGGTGTTGTAAAAGACTCTTGAGAGTCTCTTGGACTGCAAGGAGATCCAACCAGTCCATCTTAAAGGAGATCAGTCCTGGGTGTTCATTGGAAGGACTGAGGCTGAAGCTGAAACTCCAATACTCTGGCCACCTGATGAGAAGAGCTGACTCATTGGAAAAGACCCTGATGCTGGGAAAGATTGAGGGCAGGAGGAGAAGGGGATGACAGAGGATGAGATGGTTGGATGGCATCACTGACTCGACAGGCATGGGTATGGGTGAACTCCAGGAGTTGCTGATGGACAGGGAGGCCTGGCGTGCTGTGATTCATGGGGTCGCAAAGGGTCAGACATGACTGAGCGACTAAACTGAACTGAAAATCAGACTGATTATATTCTTCATAGCAGAAAATGGAGAAGTTCTACACAGTCAACAGAAACAAGACCTGAAGCGGACTGTGGCTAAGATCATGTATGAGCTTCTTATTGTAAAATTCAGTCTTAAATTGAAGTAAGTAGGGGAAACCACTAGGCCATTCAGGTATGACCTAAAACAAATCCCTATGATTATAATGTGGAGGTGATGAATAGATTCAAGGGATTAGATCTGGTAGACAGAGTGCCTGAAGAGGTATGTATGGAGGTTTGCAACACTGTACAGGAGTCAGTGACCAAAACCATCCCAAAGAAAAAGAAATGCAAGAAGACAAAGTCTGAGGAGGTTTTCCAAACAGCTGAAGAGAGAATAGAAGAGAAAGGCAAGGAAGAAATGGAAAAATTATATCCAACTGAATGCAGTGTTATAAAAAATAGCAAGGTGCGACAAGAAGGCCTTCTTAAGAAATAGAGGAAAACGACAGAATGAGAAAGATCAGAGATGTCTTTAAGAAAATTAGAGTTAACAAGGGAAAATTTCATGGAAGGATTGGCACAATAAAGGACAAAAATGGTAAGGACCTAACAGAAGTAGAAGATATTAAGAAGAGGTGGCAAGAATACACAGAAGAACTATACTAAAAAGGTCTTAATGACCCAGACAACCATGATGATGTGGTCACTCTCTTAAAGCCAGATATTCTATAAAATCAAGCAGGCTTTAGGAAGCATTACTATGAACAAAGCTAGAGGAGGTGATAGAATTCCACCTGAACTATTAAAATCATAAAAGATGATGCTGTTAAAGTGCTGCACTCAATATGTCAGCAAATTTGGAAAACTCAGCAGTGGTCACAGGACTAGAAAAGGTCAGTTTTCATTCCAATCCCAAAGAATGACAATGCCAAAGAATGTTCAAATTACTATGAAATTATGTTCATTTCACATGCTAACAAGGTTATGTTCAAAATCTTTCAAGCTAGGCTTTAGTAGTATGTGAGCCAAGAATTTCCAGATGTATAGGCTGGGTTTATAAAAAGCAGAGGAGCTAGAGATCATATAGCCAACATTCATTGGATTTATGGATAAAACAAGGAATTCCAGAAAAACATCTATTCTTTCTTCACAACTACAGTAAAGCCTTTGACTGTGTAGATCACAACAAACTGGAAAAAAGAGATCTGCATACAAGTCCACCTTACCTGTCTCCTGAGAAATCTGTAGACATGTCAAGAAGCAACCATTAGAACTGGACATGAAACAATGGACTGGTTCAAAATTGGGAAGTAAGTATGACAAGGTCACATACTGTCACTCTTCTTGTTTAACTTATATGGAGAGTACATCATGCAAATGCCAGGTTGGATGAAGCACACATTGGAATCCAGATTGCTGGGAGAAATATCAACAACCTCAGATAGGCAGATGATACCACTCTAATGGCAGAAACTGAAGAGGAACTAAAGAGCCTGTTGATGAAGGTGAAAGAGGAGAGTGAAAAAGCTGGCTTGAAACTCAACATTAAAAAATCTAAGATCATGGCATCTGGTCCCATCACTTCATGGCAAACAGATGGGGAAACAATGGAAACAGTGACAGATTTTATTTTCTTGGGCTCCAAAATTACTGCTGATAACTACAACCATGAAATTAAAAGATGTTTGTTCCTTGGAAGAAAAGCTATGGCAAACTGACAGTATATTAAAAAGCAGAGACGTCACTTTGCTGACAAAGGTCCATATAGTCAAAGCTATGGTTTTTCTAGTAGTCATGTACAGATGTGAGAACAGGATCATAAAAAAGGCTGAGTATTGAAGAACTGATGCTTTCAAATTATGGTGCTAAAGAAGACCCTTGAGTGTCCCTTTGACTGCAAAGAGATCAAACCAGTCAATCCTAAAGGAAATCAATCCTGAATATTCATTGGAAGGACTGATGTTGAAGCCAGAGTTCCAATATTTTGGCTACCTGATGCAAAGAGCCAACTCATTGGAAAAGACCCTGATGCTGGGAAAGACTGAAGGCAAAGGGTGCAGGGGTTAGCAGAGGATTAGATGGATAGATAGCATTATTGACCCAATAGACATGAATCTAGAAAACTCCAGGAGATAGTGGAAGACAGAGGAGCCTGGCTTTCTACAGTCTATGGGGTCTCAAAGAGTCAAACCCAACTTAGGGATTGAACAGCATCAACCATGTCTAGTTATTACATTCCTAGTCCTGAGAAGTTTATTTACATTCTTTCCTTGCTGTGTGTACTTTAATTCTTCCTGCGTTTTTTTTTAACCCCATGCTTGTCTTTTTCCCTGGAGTTCACAAGGATTTACTTAGCACCTGCTATATACCGGCCACCGTACCAGGCAGTGGGGCTACAAAGTTGAACAAGACAGACATCCCAGCTTTCACAGAGCTAATGTGAAGTTTGTCTGTGCTGCTAGTACTTCTTCCTTCATTAACTGGGCTCACCATGCTGGCCTTGCTGCTGCTGCTAAGTCGCTTCAGTCATGTCTGACTCTGTGCGATCCCATAGACAGCAGCCCATTGCTGGCCTTGGTGTCATATTACTATGGGGCTGAGCTCCCACAGTGCAGTACTTCCTTCCCCAGCAGTCGCCGTGTTTACACTGTCTGCACGGTCCAGTCACAGAGGATTTTCTGCAAGTCCTTTGGATATTTCCTATATACAACTCAATCTGTGCATAACCAGCATCCCCACACTTGCCATCCAGGTTGTCAGAATGTGACTTTACAAAACACATTGACAGGAAACTATTTAACAAAGGAATAGGATGTATACCTACCCTGCAGGAAATACTTTAAAACTGACAAGGAAGAGTGGACCTCCTGGTGAAGCACTCCAAGGGAAAAAGCACATGCTGTCTCTATGAGCATCCTGCAAGAGGATCACTTTGAAGCAGTGGCTTGCCAACTTCACTACTCCTCAGAACCACCCAGAGGTTATTACAAGACTGATCACTGGGCCACAGGAAGTTTTTGATTCAGTGGGTTTGGGGTGGCCCTGAGAGTTTGCCTTTCTGCTCATCCTTATCTGAGACATTTCGAAACATTCATCCATATCTGAAACATTTTGAGAATGTTTGCCATAAAAACTCCTGAAATTGTGGAAAGAAAGGAAATTTTTTGCTTTTTATTTTCATTTCTAGCATGCATGGTTTCTACACTGTTTCCTCTAAAAGATGTTTTCTGCCATTGCCATTATAGTCACTAAGTCCTCTCTGACTCTGTGTGACATCATGAATAGTAGTCCACCAGGTTCCTCTGTCCATGGTTTCCCAGGCAAGAATACTTGAGTGAGTTGCCACTTCCTTCTCCAGGGGATCTTCCTGACCAGGGATAGAACCTGCATATCCTGCATTGGAAGGTGGATTCCCGAGGCCATCAAGGAAGCCCTATGTGTATCTAAAGAACTGAAAAATGCTTCCAATGAAATAAAATCACCAGAGTTAATTTTTTGCATCAATATAAGTTCAATGTTTTCTTTATCTTTTTATTATGAACTTTTTTCCAAGACTGCTCTCTCATAGTCTCAATCCAAGACTTTTGAATTCTAATTTTTTACGTAAAAATTAGAAAAATATGTGAAGTAATACAAGTGCCAAACAATAATTGAATTTTACTGTTAGACTTGGTGGATGTGAGAGAATTACATCATCCAAGAACAAGACTAAAATTCTTCAAACTGGAAAGATGATTGATATACTGTTGATACTAAGATACAAGACTAGTGGTCAACTGACCAATAATCAATTATTTTATTTTTGTCAGAGAAATTTGTTCTTAGATTATGGACAAATCAAGATTATTTGAAACTTTAGAGTTTATGAGAACTTTAGAGTTCATGAATACTCAGAGTAAAATGAGTAAAATATTTACATTAAAGTATAGGCTGAAATTATAAATATTTATTAGGAACCATATTTCCTTTTTCAGAAGAAACTAAATATTTCATTTTTAAAAATATTTAACATATATGTTATACATTGAGAATGTCATTTCCAGTGTGGTTTTTGACATTGATCACCACAATAATAACATTGGCAAAGGAGTGCAGAGCTCTCCTTCTTCAGAACAGGCCAATTTAGTGACTCTGGCAGGATGAGAAAGGACCTAATGCTATGCTCTTGTCAGGTAGAGGCTGGGGAATCTTTGATCCTGAGTAGTCAAGGGGACACCCATTCCATGATATCATGTTAGTTAACAGAGGTAAATTTACTGATGGAATTTAGAAATGATGGATCTAACTTCTGGGGAGTTGGCTCACTAGATGCATAAGAAAATGCAAAGTAACAAAAAAATTAAAATATGCAATTTCCTGGTTGTTATTATTCTTCGCTATCATAATAGTTAAAATGGAAGTAAGAGACAGACGAAGTTCAGTCTCTGGCTGGTACACATGACGGCCTTTATCTCAGGCACTCTACCAAAGGAATGTGCTGGAGTAGAACCCGACACCAGGTCCAGTTTAGATTCTTGATAGCCTGAGGTTGAACTACTAGCATGAGAGCCACTGTCAAAGAGAAAAGTTATACTGAAAGAAGGACAGCACAGGCTAGACTGGTTGCCAAGACAGTAGGAAGAAGCAACAAGAAAAGTCAATGGATTCATCCCAGCAGAATGGAAATTTTTAAATGCTCATTAAGAAATGGAGTGAATACATTAAGCATCAATGGGGTAGAACAAAGGGGAAAGGAAAGAGGGAAACCAAGGGACTCATTCCAACAGAGTAGAAAGCAGTTATTTAAAAATAGGACAAATAAAGCAGACATAGACGGAGTCAAAACACATATCTTAAGCAGCACTCTCAGAGGTTGGGTGTACCAGTGGGATCCTTAGTGGTCCCCCAACATAAAAGGACCCTCAATAAATCTGCTGTACTCACCCTAGTTTGGGCAGTGATTCCACAAGCAATCTAAGCATTACAATGGTTGACTCATCTACTGGAGACTCAAATATATGAATGGGTAAAAGGATCAAGGACTGGTGAAGACATTTCCAGGACTCCTTTACGTTTTGGTAAAAGAACCCTATGCATTTTGGTACCAAAACCCATTAATTAAACCCAAACAGGGATGACAATTAAACTGAAAAAATACAGAAATTTAGGAGAGATTAAGGTGAAAGTTTGGATGAAAACTGTAATATTTGAACAAACTTTATGTGAAATAGTACCACCTCCTTGAATGCATTATAGAAATGAGATGAATGTATTAGATTGTGTCTAACTGGGGAACATTTCTCCTACAGAGTATAAAAGTAAAGGCATATAAATCTACCCTTCAGGCAATATTAATTAGACACACTAAAAGGCAACCAATAAAATAGCCCAAGCCCATGCAAATTATTAATTTGAAATAGAGTAGAACCGGAGTGCTGGTGTGAACAAATTATCTGTGTAATTGTCTTTGCTGAACATAGATGGGGTCTTATTACAAAGCCTATGAAAATCATCCAGCAATAAATACTGGGATTTCAGACCAGAAAATTTCCTTTTGAGAAACAATTAGCTAGATATTGGGTTTTATTGAGACTGCCCCTGTGGCTGAAAGACATAAAATAATCTTGAAAACTGAAATACCTCTAATATCTTGAGTGATGTCTGACAGATGCACTCATAGGAAGGCAATGTCCAGAAGAGTTCCAAAAGAAAACTGAAATGGTTTTTACAAGAACATGCTACTGGGAGAATGTAAAAATATTAATAAGAAGGAAACCTCTTTTCCCCTAGAGTCAACTTTGGAAATGCCTGACCCTATTGCTACTTGGGTAGTGCCCATAAACTGCTCTTAATAGACTAACAAAGAGCTGTTTGGTTTATGAATAGCAGTCCTGATGGAAATGGATAGCCTCATGTTTGGAAGGGCACCAGTCTGAAGAAGGTAGATCAAAACACATCAGTGGGGTGAACTGCATGTTTCTTGTCACTGTGTTTGTGTTATTTACCACTGATGGGCAATAGTCAATATTTTTTCCACACGGTCATGCAAAAGGACAATGGAAAATTAGCCTGTTAGGGAATGCCAACTTGCTGCATGGCCCTATGGAAATCTCTTATGACAATTTGAGGAATGCATTAAAAAATAGGATGTGTTGATGATGTCCATCAGAAGAATCCCCTTCCAGGATTAGGAGGTGATCAGAACTGATGAGCAGATATTCTGGTGTACTCAACTTAGGTGGCCCCCTGGGTCCATGAAAAAGGTGGGCATGGGATACTACAACAAGGCAGAGATAGACACATTTCTCTTAAACCTCCTGAGGCATAAAATGCTGGCCATAACTGTCCTATTTGCCAAAAACAGATAAAGGAAATGGCAGATGTCAGTGGGGACGATTTCCTGGAGGTAAGGCAAACTTGCAAACAACTGGCAAGTTGAACTGACGCCATTAGTCCCAAGAGGCTACAAAAGAGCATTAAGAGGAACAGATTCTTACTCTAGACTGAACCCTGTGGTAGATGTAAATACTCAGAATGTTATAAAAGAACCAACACAGAAGATACTGTACCAATTCAGAAAACTGAGTCACATTTCTTCAGACCAAGAAATGTTTTATAGCCCAAAATGTCTGACAATGGGCAGAGACGTAACATACACAGAGTAATGGTTTTGTAAAGAATTGAAATGGGAAACTGAAACGTGGGTTGTCTAAAAGAGGGCAATGTATCAGCATGGGGGCTAGCTTACACACTGTAACAAGTGTGTGCTTACATTCAGCATATTCAGGGGCAAGGGAGTCTCCCCATTAGATAGAGTCCTCTACTTTTACTTTTTCAGAAAAGAGAACTTTCTTTTCTGATGAATTGAGAGGAGAAGGGATTAGGGAGGATTCTGGTATAACTATACAGTTATTCCCAAATTATTTTATTTTTCTTCATATCATCGCTACTTTCTCACCTACGCACACATCTGATGCAGTGGTGACAAGACTAGGTAGGACTTCAACTGCAGGTATCAGAAGCAAGGACGATCCTTGATAAAAGCAAGAAACTGTGACTATAAAGGTATAGTTTGGACTATACTTAAAGTTTTGTATTGAATTCCTAAGGTCCTGATAGGCTCAATGATGCCTTTTCCCCATCTGGAAAAATGAGGGTTGCCAGTGAATACAGCTATAAGCCTAATGGTTGAGACAGTCCACAAGTTCGCTACATGAATAATCCTACCTGATATGAATGGAAACGAATAGAGGGAAAGGCACTTGCTGGACTATCACTGATGTCTCTAATCTACACCAGGATGGCCAAGACAATTATTCTTTCCAAACAGGAAAAGTTTGTTTTAAAGTTGAAAGAAGGAGAGATAGTACTTGAAGAATGAATGAATGAATGATGCAATAGGGCAATCCAATGTAACAAAGAGTCATACAGCAAAAGACAGACAGAGTCTCTTAGCTCAGTTATAGGCTAAAAATGTCCCAGAGGCCAATCTTGCTTTCAGAACCTGACAAGATCAAATGGAAACCTACAAACCTTAGTGGCCACACCCTGGGAGATAGTTTGGTTTTATGACATGATAATGGAGTGGACTAATTGCAGAGACAGACCAGGACTCTGGTAATGTGCCTGTATCTTTGACTCTTGTTTTTCAGTTTACATCTGCCATACTGCCTGATAAAAGAATTCTAGCCTTGTTGGTAAAATTATAATATTGATATTGATGGTCAGGTTTGGACTAATAGTAAAGCAACTACACTCCAATAAAAATTAATTTTAAAAATGTTTGGACTAACTATGATTACAATGCTATGACAAAAATCAGGGAAAGCATATTGCCAGCGCTGGCGGTGACAAAGTATGTGAGTATACTTAGAGTTTAAGAAAGGCCTAATTGAGAATATGGCTTTAAAAAGGAAACCTAAACAAAGTAGGAAAGGGAGATGTGAAGCTGTCTGGGAGAGGACCATTTCAAGGACAGACAATAACAAATGCAAAACCCCTGAGGCATCAATTTGACTTAGGTGGTTCAAGGACAGAGAGCTAGGGGAAGAGTTGCAGAAGTGAATATGGAGAAGGGGAGAATGGTGAAAATTCAGATTGTGTGTACAGAGAGGCTTTTAGCTCAACATTTAGAAAATTAAGATCATGGCATCTAGTCCCATCACTTCATGGCAAATAGATAGGGAAACAGTGGAAACAGTGTCAGACTTTATTGGGAGGGGGGCTCCAAAATCACTGCAGATGGTGACTGCAGCCATGAAATTAAAAGACGCTTACTCCTTGGAAGAAAAGTTATGACCAACCTAGATAGCATATTCAAAAGCAGAGACATTACTTTGCCAACAAAGGTCTGTCTAGTCAAGGCTATGGTTTCCAGTGGTCATGTATGGATGTGAGAGTTGGACTGTGAAGAAGGCTGAGCGCCGAAGAATTGATGCTTTTGAACTGTGGTGTTGGAGAAGACTCTTGAGAGTCCCTTGGACTGCAAGGAGATCCAACCAGTCCATTCTGAAGGAGATCAGCCCTGGGATTTCTTTGGAAGGAATGATGCTAAAGCTGAAACTCCAGTACTTTGGCCACCTCATGCAAAGAGTTGACTCATTGGAAAAGACTCTGATGCTGGGAGGGATTGGGGGCAGGAGGAGAAGGGGATGACAGAGGATGAGATGGCTGGATGCATCACTGACTCGATGGATGTGAGTCTGAGTGAACTCCGGGAGTTGGTGATGGACAGGGAGGCCTGGCGTGCTGCGATTCATGGGGTCGCAAAGAGTTGGACATGACTGAGTGACTGAACTGAAGAGGCTACTATGATACCCTTGGTTTTTACTCTGAGTATGATGAGGATTTTGAACAAGGGAGTGAAATAATCTCACATATCCATAAAGAATTACTCTGGTTGCTGTCCTCAGGAGCAAGCAGGGAGGCCAGCTAAGAGGTTATCACCATAATTCAAGTGAGAAATATTTGGATCAGTTCAGTTCAATCATTCAGTCGTGTCCGACTCTTTGTGACCCCATGAATCGCAGCACGCCAGGCCTCTCTGTCCATCACCAACTCCTGGAGTTCACTCAAACTCACGTCCATTGAGTCGGTGATGCCATCCAGCCATCTCATCCTTTGTGGTCCCCTTCTTCTCCTGCCCCCAATCCCTCTCAGCATCAGGGTCTTTTCCAATGAGTCAACTCTTCTTATGAGGTGGCCAAAGTATTGGAGTTTCAGCCTCAGCATCAGTCCTTCCAGGACTGATCTCCTTTAGGATGGACTGGTTGGATCTCCTTGCAGTCCAAGGGACTCTCAAGAGTCTTCTCCAACACTACAGTCCAAAAGCATCAATTCTTTGGCACTCAGCTTTCTTCACAGTCCAACTATCACATCCATACATGACCACTGGAAAAACCATAGCCTTGACTAGACAGACCTCAGTTGGCAAAGTAATGTCTCTGCTTTTCAATATGCTATCTAGGTTGGTCATAACTTTCCTTCCAAGGGGTAAGCGTCTTTCAATTTCATGGCTGCAGTCACCATCTGCAGTGATTTTGGAGCCCAAAAAAATAAAGTCTGACACTGCTTCCACTGTTTCCCAATCTAGTTGCCATGAAGTGATGGGACCAGATGCCATGATCTTAGTTTTCTGAATGTTGAGCTTTAAGCCAACTTTTTTACTCTCCTCTTTCACTTTCATCAAGAGGCTTTTTAGTTCCTCTTCACTTTCTGCCATAAGGGTGGTGTCATCTGCATATCTGAGGTTATTGATATTTCTCCCGGAAATCTTGATTCCAGCTTGTGCTTCTTCCAGTCCAGTGCTTCTCATGATGTACTCTGCATATAAGTTCAGTTCAGTTCAGTTCAGTTGCTCAGTCGTGTCTTTGCGACCCCATGAATCGCAGCATGCCAGGCCTTTGGACAAATAGTCTGGACTAGTGTGATAGTGGAAGAGGTAGAAGTAAATTGTTAGATGGCAAAGATAAGCAGAGAGGATTTCTGATAGAGGTGATGTGAATGCATGAAATAGAAAGAAGTCACGGTAACTTCAAGGAATTTGGCTCCAAGAACTAGGATGGAGTTGCCATTCCCAGGATTGCAAGGGACAACCCTGCTGGAAGACTAAGGATGGAAATCTGGGCTCAGTTGTGGACATATAAGATTTAAGAACATTTTTGGATAACCAAGTGGAGATGTTGACTAAGGAAATGAACACACAAAACCGGTGTCAGGGAAGAAGTTTAGACTGGAAGAAGAATTGTTGGTGTCTTCAGTAAAGGGATGTTTATTAAAGCCAAGAAAGTAGAGGAGAACAAGAGAGTCAGTGTAAATAGAAAAGGAATCCAGATAGACAAGCCGTGGGGCATTGAGTGTTTAGAATTTTGTAGATAAAAAAAGAGTCCCTTGGACTGTGAGGAGATCAAACCGGTCAATCCTAAAGGAAATCAGTCCTGAATATTCATTGGAAGGACTGATGCTAAAGCTGAAACTACAATACTTTGGCCACCTGATGTGAAGAACTGACTCATTGGAAAAGACCCTGATGCTGGGAAAGATTTAAGGCAGGAGGAGAAGAAGAGGACAACAGAGGATGAGATGGTTGGATGGCATCACCGACTCAATGGACATGAGTTTGAGCAAGCTTCAGGAGTTGGTGATGGACAGGGAGTCCTGGCACGCTGCAGTCCATGGGGTTGCAAATAATCAGGCACAACTGAGTGACTGAACTGAACTAAGAAAAGAGGAAGCAAAAAGAAAGGAAAGGTGTAGCTTTGAGGTAAAAGGATAACTAGGAAATGCAGGTGTCCTGGGATCTCTGAGAAGGCTATGTTTCAACATGGAGAGAGTGATCAACCATGAAAAATACTGCTCTAAGTCCAGTAAGACAAGCACCAATTTAGTCACCAGGAGATCAGTAATGTCCTCAGCAAGGAATTATTAATATTAAAAACAATTTTCTAAATCAAAAGCTAAAACTTAAAAATACCAAACATTATTATAAAACCGATAGCTTCAAAGCAATTATCAATATCATAGGCATAACTTTATGACACTAATTATTCACTAAAATATTTGACAGAATTTCTCAAATACTATCCAGATGTTCAGCATCACAAAGCCATAATTCAAAAATCTCTCTTTGAAATTTATTTTCTCTTTCTTAACGTACATTTTTTCATTCAATTTCCTTAGAATAAAATTTTTTAAATCATTTTTTAATTAGGCTCCCCCAGTGTTCCTTTATCATATTTTGTGAATAATTTTAAGAATTTAATATTTCTTTTTAAAGACTGAAATGGAGGGTCAGTGCAGTAGAGTTTTGTTGATTTTATCATTTTATTAACTCCTAAAATTTTGCTCGTCCATAAATGTATGTCTTTTACTTAAAAGATGTATGACATATATCTTTACTTCTAAAACAAACAATTTTATGTCAAGATACTCCAATGCAGAATACATTTTTGAATAGTGGTCATTAAATACTTTCTCAATTTTATTTATCCTTTCAAAGAACCAGCTTTGAAAGGATAAATAAAATTGACAAACCATCAGCCAGATTCATCAAGAAACAAAGGGAGACACATCAAATCAATAAAATTAGAAATGAAAATGGAGAGATCACAACAGACAACACAGAAATACAAAGGATAATAAGAGACTACTAACAGCAATTATATGGCAATAAATGGACAATGTGGAAGAAATGGAAAAATTCTTAGAAAAGTACAACTTTCCAAGACTGGACCAGGAAGAAATAGAAAATCTTAACAGACCCATCACAAGCACGGAAATTGAAACTGTAATCAAGAATCTTCCAGCAAACAAAAGCCCAGGTCCAGATGGCTTCACAGCTGAATTCTACCAAAAATTTAGAGAAGAGCTAACACCTATCCTACTCAAACTCTTCCAGAAAATTGCAGAGGAAGGTAAACTTCCAAACTCATTCTATGAGGCCACCATCATCCTAATACCAAAACCTGACAAAGATCCTACAAAAAAAGAAAACTACAGGCCAGTATCACTGATGAACATAGATGAAAAAATCCTTAACAAAATTCTAGCAATCAGAATCCAACAGCACATTAAAAAGATCATACACCATGACCAAGTGGGCTTTATCCCAGGGATGCAAGGATCCTTCAATATCCACAAATCAATCAATGTAATACTCCACATTAACAAATTGAAAAATAAAAACCATATGATTATCTCAATAGATGCAGAGAAAGCCTTTGACAAAATTCAACATCCATTTATGATAAAAACTCTCCAGAAAGCAGGAATAGAAGGAACATACCTCAACATAATAAAAGCTATATATGACAAACCCACAGCAAACATTATCCTCAATGGTGAAATATTGAAAGCATTTCCTCTAAGTCAGGAACAAGACAAGGGTGCCCAGTTTCACCATTACTATTCAACATAGTTTTGGAAGTTTTGGCCACAGCAATCAGAGCAGAAAAAGAAAGAAAAGGAATCCAAATTGGAAAAGAAGAAGTAAAACTCTCACTGTTTGCAGATGACATGATCCTCTACATAGAAAACCCTAAAGAGTCCACCAGAAAATTACTAGAACTAATCAATGATTATAGTAAAGTTGCAGGATATAAAATCAACACACAGAAATCCCTTGCATTCCTATACACTAATAATGAGAAAACAGAAAGAGAAATTAAGGAAACAATTCCATTCACCATTGCAACGAAAAGAATAAAATACTTAGGAATATATCTACCTAAAGAAACTAAAGACCTATATATAGAAAACTATAAAACACTGGTGAAAGAAATCAAAGAGGACACTAATAGATGGAGAAATATACCATGTTCATGGATTGGAAGAATCAATATAGTGAAAATGAGTATACTACCCAGAGCAATTTATAGATTCAATGCAATCCCTATCAAGCTACCAACGGTATTCTTCACAGAGCTAGAACAAATAATTACACAATTTGTATGGAAATACAAAAAACCTCAAATAGCCAAAGCTATCTTGAGAAAGAAGAATGGAACTGGAGGAATCAACATGCCTGACTTCAGGCTCTACTACAAAGCCACAGTCATCAAGACAGTATGGTACTGGCACAAAGACAGAAATATAGATCAATGGAACAAAATAGAAATCCCGGAGATTAATCCACACACATATGGACACCTTATCTTTGACAAAGGAGGCAAGAATATACAACGGATTAAAGACAATCTCTTTAACAAGTGGTGCTGGGAAAACTGATCAACCACTTGTAAAAGAATGAAACTAGAGCACTTTCTAACACCATACACAAAAATAAACTCAAAATGGATTAAAGATCTAAATGTAAGACCAGAAACTGTAAAACTCCTAGAGGAGAACATAGGCAAAACACTCTCTGACATACATCACAGCAGGATCCTCTATGACCCACCACCCAGAATATTGGAAATCAAAGCAAAAAGAAACAAATGGGACCTAATTAAACTTAAAAGCTTCTGCACAACAAAGGAAACTATAAGCAAGGTGAAAAGACAGCCTTCAGAATGGGAGAAAATAATAGCAAATGAAGCAACTGACAAACAACTAATCTCAAAAATATACAAGCAACTCCTACAGCTCAACTCCAGAAAAATAAATGACCCAATCAAAAAATGGGCCAAAGAACTAAATAGACATTTCTCCAAAGAAGACATACAGATGGCTAACAAACACATGAAAAGATGCTCAACATCCCTCATTATCAGAGAAATGCAAATCAAAACCACCATGAGGTACCATTTCACGCCAGTAAGAATGGCTGCGATCCAAAAGTCTACAAGTAATAAATGCTGGAGAGGGTGTGGAGAAAAGGGAACCCTCTTACACTGTTGGTGGGAATGCAAACTAGTACAGCCACTATGGAGAAGAGTGTGGAGATTCCTTAAAAAACTGGAAATAGAACTGCCTTATGATCCAGCAATCCCACTGCTGGGCATACACACTGAGGAAACCAGAAGGGAAAGAGACACGTGTACCCCAATGTTCATCACAGCACTGTTTATAATAGCCAGGCCATGGAAGCAACCTAGATGTCCATCAGCAGATGAAAGGATAAGAAAGCTGTGGTACATATACACAATGGAGTATTACTCAGCCATTAAAAAGAATACATTTGAATCAGTTCTAATGAGGTGGATGAAACTGGAGCCTATTATACAGAGTGAAGTAAGCCAGAAAGAAAAACACCAATACAGTATACTAACGCATATATATGGAATTTAGAAAGATGGTAACGATAACCCTGTATATGAGACAGCAAAAGAGACACTGATGTATAGAACAGTCTTTTGGACTCTGTGGGAGAGGGAGAGGGTGGGATGATTTGGGAGAATGGCATTGAAACATGTATAATATCATATATGAAATGAGTCGCCAGTCCAGATTCAATGCACAATACTGGATACTTGGGGCTGGTGCACTGGGACGACCCAGAGGGATGGTATGGGGAGGGAGGAGGGAGGAGGGTTCAGGATGGGGAACACATATATGCCTGTGGCAGATTCATTTCAATATATGGCAGAACCAATACAATATTGTAAAGTTTAAAAATAAAATTTAAAAAAATAAAAAATAAATAAATACTTTCTCAGCCACAAAGGACAGACCCACTTCAATCTATTCAGTCATTATCGCTCTAAATAACTAAGTGTTTTTGTTCCCAATTTGCCCAGAACTGAGTGGTATTCCAGGACATGAGATTGCCAATGCCAATACAGGGGCAGCCCTGGGCAAATGAAAATAAATGGTCACTCACTCCCAAAATATTACCTCCTCAGCTATCTTTTCCACCTGATTATACAACCGTGGTTAAAACCATAGGCTTTGGATTTAGAGGACCTAAGGTTGAATATTGACTTCATCCTTTGTTCATTAAATGACATGGGTAAATTACTTTATCCCTGGGATCAAACTACAAACTGGTTATAAATGCCAGGCCTCACGCATGGCACAAAGTAAGTGCTCAAGAAATGTTAGCTATTTTTATTATGTGTTTCAGTGACATAACTTCTTTTTCATAAGAAAGCTAAGGCTACTCCTACTCTTGAACCTTAAATAATCATGACCAACCACTACAGAAATCAAAGTAAATAAAACAGAAAAAGTATGGAATTTAAATATGTGAACAATATCCCTATTGTAAAGCCTGAATACATCATTAACAGAAGTCAAATTCTTTTTGAAAATGCAAGGACTGGGAGTGACAGATTGTTGCAGGAAGAAAGTTTTTTTTTGGTTTTTTTTTTTTAGTCTACAGCTGAACCACCCTGAACACGCCCAATCTCATCTGATTTCAGAAGCTAAGCAGGGTCAGGGCCTGGTTAGTACTTGGATGGAAGAAGCCTATCATTTAAAAAAAAAAAAAAAAAATCAAATTTCAGTTTTGAGTTGGTCATAAGAGGGTGTAATATCCAATCAAAACCTGGAATCACAGAAAACAGATCATTTACTGATTTTTTTTCTTTCAAAGGCAGCCAATCAGTTAGCATCGAAGGCAAACTTCAAGCTTCTCAAGGGCAGTGACCAGTTCTGCCTCTTTCATCTCTGCCTCTTTTGCACCTTAAAGAGTTCTTGACACATCATAGGCCCCAGCTAAATAAACACATGCGGACTGACTCATTCAGTGTCTGACAAAATGAAAGAATGAATAAATGAATGGCAGAAACCAGGGGGAAACATGGATATCCTGATTCTCAGCCCTAGATGTTCTAATTTTATTCTTATTCTGTGCCTAACATTGACTAGATTACCCTTTATCAATATGCTTTTGCCTTCATGCTCTCCAACCTTCTCCTGAGTCAGTGTGTATAACACGAAGAGGGAAAGTAAACAATTTAGTAGATGAGCTTTGTACTATAAACAGAGAGCAACACTGAAAAATATATTTGATAAAATGCTGATGTATGGAAGAAAAAAAACGTTCAAATAACTTTTGAATCCATTAAAAAGTCGGACCTCCCACTGTGTTCATTTATTTTACCAAATGTCTCATGTAGCTACTAGATTCACTCCATTTATCTAATCCTCCATAACTGTTCAAGACTTAGATTTTTTTTGCAAAGAAAAAAAAAAAAAAAACACACTTCTATACAAACCCCCTGCATAATTTTCCTGGTGTGAAAGAACTTATTAATGAAAAACAAAATTCTGAAATCAGTTCTCAGCCCTGGACAGAAACCTACAGTGTACATCAAAAACAGCTTTATTCCTCAGCGTGCCTAAATATACCTATGTAGTTTGAAAAAGTTGTCACTAAATTACTGCTCATGCAGAAGACAGAAAATTAAATGGGAGACTATTTAAAGAAAATTACAATTAATAGAAACATCAGATTTACAAAATCGCTGCTCTCTTCAGAAATCCTTAAGTGTCTCTTAAGACTTAAAGCAGAGAACCTCTAATGGATTTAGATATGTTTCAGATTCGATTTGTATACCTTTGCTTCGTTGTTGGGAAGTTAGAACAATGTTTATCTATAAGAGCTGTTGCTTTCTTCCTTCCTTTTTTCTCCTCTAATATAGATCCTAATGTCCAATTTTACGAAACCATGTCAAGTAAGGTACTATACAAATTGCCAATACCACAGAAAAAAAAAAAAGAAGATAAGCTTTATACTCAAACCAAAAATCTTACAGTAAGAAAACCAATGAGGACTTTTTAAAAAAGAATTTCTTGAAGATTCCAGAGACCCAATAGGTTATTCTGTTATAACTTTCATTTTGTGTACAGAATGCTTAGTCTTTCCTCAAGGTGAATCATTGCCAAGATGAATGCAATCATATTTTCCCTCTATCATTCTAAGACAAAATTTTTCTATGAGGAAATTATAGTCTACCAAATGGCATGGAAATATCTGTAGAAAAATGCCATGACCATCATGAAATACCTCAGTGGCACACGCATTTGCAATCAGAACAATTGCTGCAGATCAAGTGAGAACCAGGGCAGTCAGATGGAGACATAGAAAATTGTTTGAAAATTATCATGAATTTGGGAGATTTCTATAATAATAGACCCAGAGAAGCATGCAATCCTCAGAGAGTGGGACTGAGAGGATACCAACACTTATGGCTGCGTCACCTTAAACAAATGTCACGATTTCTCTGAACTCTACTTGCTTCATCTAATGAGATTATTGTGAACAGGAGAAAAACATAATGAATGTAAAACACTCAATATGGTGCTCCCATATAGCATATACTCAATAATTGTTAAATATTATGTTGATGTTACTGCTGCTGCTATTGGTGGCATTGTCTTTTCCAGATTAAATGCTTAAAATATCCTCTATTAGTTCTGAAAAAATTTGTCTGAAATTCCCAGATTATAGGTTAAAATACTAAAGTCAATCAGCAAAAACATGTCTTTGTAAAAATATCTCTGAAGGAATCTAAGAGACTCAAGGGGAATTAAGTCTTATCTTGAAAAGGATGCTGGTCAGTAGGGCAAGGAATTTGGAGGTCCCAAATGACTATAGAGTTCCTTGTAAACAATAACAAACAGAAATGTCAGTTAAGTAGAATCAGGAGGCCAGAGGGGAAGCTCTCATGCCCTACCTACCATGATAGCAGAGCCCAATAGGAAGGAGAAAGATTTCCTCTACTTGCATGGCAAGAGCTCACAACTTAGCCAATGACAAGTTACTATACTATACTTTGAACTCTCTGTTCCTCCATTGGACTATTTCCTTACCATAGCCCTCCTAGCTTACTTTCCTTCTCTTTGAAAGAGTTCTCTCCTTTCTTTGGGGGGACTTGCACATGGCTCACTGTGCTTGTAGACCTTGAACTGCAGTTCTTTATTGATCCCAAATAAACCAAATTTTTCTGAAGAATTAACTGGCAGTCTGTTTTAGGTCAACATCATCATGCTATCACTAGTTAAGTGAAAGACAAGAGTTTAAGATGAGAAAAGAAGGAACAAAGAAGACAACCACTTTCCTGCAGCAAGGTTAGCTTGAGGGTTCTCTGAAGCAGCTATTCATTGTTAATGCTGTTAAGATCCAGTAATTCAATAAATAAATTTATACTGAGAGGTCACTCTCCCAGGCACTAAAGTTCTAAAAATATGGCATGTCCCTTGTTCCCCTAGAAGTCACCAGAAATCAGCATGATTTGCCTCACCCTTCATGAACTTCACTTCACTTTCACTTCACTTCATGAACTTTGGGAAAGAATGAATGCAGCAATAGTTCAAAGGAAATGAGTTGTCCTGAAAATGAGGCCTAGAGGTGGTTGATGATGGATCTCAACATGGGTATAATTATAAAAACAAGACAAACAGGTTGCTCTAGCACTTCTCACAATACCAGCGCACACACTTTAATTGCCAGCTTACTTGTCCACGGTGGCTCAGACAGTAAAGAATTTACCCGCAATGCAGAAGACCCAGGTTCAATCCCTGGGTCAGGCAGAGTCTCTGGAGAAGGAAATGGCAAGCCACTCCAGTATTCTTGCCTGGAGAATTTCTTGGACAGAGGAGCCTAGCAGGCTACAGTCCAGGGGGTTGCAAAGCATCAGACACAACTGAGCGACTAACACACTTGTCCATCTACCCCACTGGATTCTGAGACCTGCAGGGTCCAGTTTGTGCTTGCTCATCATGGCTTCCCAGAACCTAGAATGGTGTGTGACTGTAAGAAAAAGTTTTTGAAACTGAATTATTCTGTAACTTTCTTGGCTTGTGTGTGCTTAGTCACTCAGTCATGTCCAACTCTTTGCGACCCAATGGACTGTAGCCCGCCAGGCTCCTCTGTCTATGGGATTCTCCAGGCAAGAATATTTGAGTGGGTAGCCATTCCCTTCTCCAGGGTATCCTCCCGGCCCAGGAATTGAACCCAAGTCTCTTACACTGCAAGTAGATTCTTTACAGTCTGAGCCATGAGGGAAACCTGTCCCTCTTGACTTAGCTCACTCTGATTAAACATGATTTAATTTTCTTAATTAACATTAGAAAGGTTATAGGCTTTTAAATAACAGTGACCAGTAGTAGGACTGTGAATGGTATTAATAAAGAAGTGAGAATTAATATTTTATCAACATAAGCCAGAGGAGATCTATGGGTAAGTAAGGAAATAGGAAACCAACCAAATTTGAAAACAGAACTATTATCACCTTATAATTGAAATATGAGAGTGTCTGTATAGGATGTGTGTGCTCATTTAGAATGTTAAGCAATACAGAGGAACATGTTAGAACTTCTTTCTCACTGGCTGTGTAATTAAAACAAATGAGTTTCACTTCACACAAATCCTGCCTACGTTACTTCAGAAGGTTCTATTTAGAAGAGAAATGGATATGTTAAATATGAAATGAGCATTCACGCTTTTCCCCAGTAATGATTGTTTTCTTAATAAAGGACCAAGGTTAAAATAAACAAAAGAAAAAAGAAGATGAACACAGAGAGAAGACAAAGAGTTAGACAAATGCAGATTCTTATTTTAAAAATCATTTGAGCAGTATACTGTCTTTTCAACACCAACTTGCATACCGGTAGTTATTGACAATATAAAAAAAAAGGGAAAAAAAAATTCCTTCCCCTCCTCCACCAGCTGACACTAACACTCCGATGGCTGTGCCCTTTTCCACCCATCTTCCTCTCTTTAGGGACTGAGATTTTTACAGAGATATTGTCCAGACAGCAAAAGCAAAGGAGTCCCAGAGGGGTCTGTGATTTCTTAGGAAAGAATACCAAAAGAATGTGCCAAAAGAAATAAAGCCACGGATCATAAATTCCAAAAGCACTAACCAGACCTCTGAGGAATCAAAAGATGTAAGAAATTTATTAAGAGGATTAATCTGATTGAAAGCCAGGTGCGTAGCTAGTCATGCTTTTCTTTAACTCATGCAACACGTACAAAGAAAAAGTGACCTAACTGACAAGCAACTGCAAGTCTTAATGACTGAACATACAAGGATATAAGGAATTTAAGATAACAAAAATAATAAAATATAAAACATTTCATCACTCCCAAGGAATTTTACAGTACAGAAGGCAGGGTGCTGGAGGAAACTTAGATTGAGGCCTTGACCTGATCCATCATGGAAGCTTACACTATTTTTCATTCACTTCACTCTAGAGGCAGAAGACTATATTTATCTATAATGGAATGCTAATGAATGCAAATGTTGCAAGACCATGAAATAATGCTTTGCTAAGACATCACAAGATAACTCCTGAAGGAGAAAGCAAATAAAGATGATAAATTAATTCAGATCAGAAAAACCTGTACTTTTGCACCTACTTCATTCTTAAGAAATATGAAGTAAAAGGAATAGGGTTGATGTTGAAACAAGCGATTTAGGTTAGACATCATGAAAAATTCTCAAACAGATTCTAAGGTTGAAGTTTGGTTCCTAAAGAAAGATATTGTTTGTTTACATCTAACAATCATATTTTAACACAAGAATGGTAAAGTGCAATCTGCTTCTTAGAATAACTGTAGAAAAAACTATGAATATATTCCTATGATATATATTTTTAAGGGGTGTGTATATTTTTTGTATATAAAACAGGAGAAGGGTAGGATGATATACATATATTTTTTAATCAAGAATGGTGGATGTAACCTCTTACAGGAAATCTGCTGGATGTCTTATCTATGTTATATTGTTTAAATGACATAAAAAAATAAATAAATAAAAAATAAAATAAATGACATGATTACCACATGAAGTATATCTTACTATTTATGGGTCTTATTATTAATTCCTTAAAGACAAGAAAACTGAGACTAACAACATTTAAGGTAATTGCACAAAGCCACAGAGCTAGGAAGTAGCAGAGCACATAGACAAGTCTGTCTACATGTCACAAAAGCTTGTTATTCCCCTTGGATTTTTTTTTTTTTTTTTTTATGATCCTCAAAGCTGCTCCTGGTCCGAGAATTATGGGTGATTTATTCTAATAGGGAACATTTGTTTCTTTATTCCTATAACTTTATAAAATTCATTATTTCCCCTCATCCTCCTATAATCAAAGAAAAGAGAAATATCCACTATAAGAATGGTCTAGGTGAGAGATGTCTCAGTCTTAAACTAAGAAAATAAGATACTAGGGGAGAAAATAGGCAAGATTTAGCAATTTCTTGGAATATGTGGTCAGGAGATGGGAATCCTTGATAATGAAAAAATAGAAATAAAAGACAAAGAATAGGCTCAGGGGAAAAAATGCTTTCAATGTTGGACATCAGCACTTAATAATATGTTTTGCCATGTCAGTAAATAAATCTATCTGGATATGGTCCAAGGTAGACTTTCCTTTCAGTTGTTCTTTATGGCATAATGAAACATTCATGAATCATTTTTGTGGACTAATAAGATGTTTAAGCTGGAGAAGGCAATGGCAAACCACTCTAGTACTCTTTCCTGGAAAATCCCATGGACAGAGGAGCCTGGTGGGCTGCAGTCCATGGGGTCGCTAAGAGTCAGACACGACTGAGCGACTTCCCCTTAACTTTTCATTTTCATGCATTGGAAAAGGAAATGGCAACCCACTCCAGTGTTCTTGCCTGGAGAATCCCAGGGACAGGGGAGCCTGGTGGGCTGCCGTCTATGGGGTCACACAGAGTCGGACAAGACTGAAGCGATTTAGTAGCAGCAGCAAGATGTTTAAGCAGTCTTCCCTGGCGGCTCAGCGGTAAAGAATCTGCCTGTAATGCAGGAGACACGGGTTCAATACTTGGGTTGGGAAGGTCCCCCAGATAAGGAAATGGCAACTCACCCGCTCCAGTATTTCTGCCTGAGAAATCTCATGGACAGAGGAGCCTAGCAGGCTGCAGTCCATGGGGTTATAAAGAGTTGGACACAACTTCGCAACTAAACAACAACAAAGATGTTTAAGCCAGGTAAATATTTGACATTTAAAATCTATTCTTTATAAATAGTAATATGCACCATACTTGTGATTACATGTATTAAATATAAAAATAGTTCATAGCAGATACTAAGTTAATAAATTCACCATAGCATGGAAAATGTGCTTCCTACTACCAGAAAAATCTCATGCTGAATATTGAATACTCGCTCTAAGAGAAAGAAAACAAAGCTAATCACAATAGGGAGGTATTATCTCCAGTTTTACTAAGAAAGTTCCTTAATTTTAACTTCTCTGCAGCAGCAGACTGAGGAGACTTCAAGTACCATCTCATGTAAAACTACAGTATACATAGTGACTACATTGAAATGCTTAGAAGACTTGAAAATCTAACATCTAGCCATGGATATGATACTTCATTTGTGATATATAAAATTATATGCATTCTATGAATGCAGCAATATTATAATGAAAAGCAATTTTTGGAAAATCCAAGAGAGTCTACTGGTTTTAAAAATCAGCATCATCTGGCTGTCATTTACCTGGTAATATCATTGATATTAAAGACTTTATAGCCTCGAAAGTATAATTTCTTCTCTGCTTATGATATTTTAGCCCTTTGATGATGAATGCTATTAAAGTGCCTAGTGTCTGACTCTCTTTCCACTATCTTTTCCCTCAAATAAATGGTGTGAAACTCCTGAATGAAGTGCTACTCTTTTAATTGTGCCTGCCAATGGGGTGATTTTCATCTTAAATGATTCAGGTAATAATTCCATACTTTCTTTGCAAAGGGGATATGAGACTCTCTTTGCCTTACATTTTTCACTTCAATGAAGTGTCATATAGAGCTAGGTTTGACTAAAAATATGGACAATGATATTTTTAAATGGACATGCAATTTCCTATATTGTGGGAAAGAAAATATTTCTAGAAATGTGGTGGTAATAGCATTTTCTAAATTGGCAAAGGCTGAAGAGACTGTTTTACTCTTAAAAGATGAGAGTTGTCATAAGAATTTACTCCATGGGTACAATTAAAAGAGCTGATCAGGCAGTATAAGGAAACATTTTGTCCTTCTCCTATTATATTTCTGAAAGAGGAATGAAAGAGCAGAAAGCAGATTGTCCTAGAATTTAACACTTTAAAATAACCCCACTCAAAAATTTGACATTTTAATGCCCACCGCCAATAAAACATGTTTTGACGGGTGGAGAAGGAGAGGTGAGAATGCACAAACATTTTGCTCGATGTCTGTGGGAAAAAACAGGCTTTACAGAAGTACCAATAAGATGTTTCCATCAACATGGATGGACATAGAGATTGTCATACTGAATGAAGTCAATAGAGAAGCAGGGACATTTTGTGGTGCCCCTTATATGCAGAATCTAAAAAGACATGATATGGACTCTGTTGGAGAGGGAGAGGGTGGGAAGATTTGGGAGAATGGCATTGAAACATGTATAATATCATGTATGAAATGAAAAAAAAAAACATAAAATAATAAATGAAATAAAAAGACATGATACAAATTAACTTATTCACAAAACAGAAACAGACTCAGAGACTTAGAGAACTTACTTGTGGTTGCCAGGAAGGAAGGATGAGGGGAAGGGGTAGTTAGGGAGTTTGGGATGTACAGGTGTACACTGCTATATTTCAAATAGATGACCCACAAGGACCTATTGTATAGCACATGGAACTCTGTTCAGTGTTATGTGGCAGCCTGGATGGGAGGGGAGTTTGAGGGAGACTGGCTGTATCTTTATGTATGGCTGAGTTCCTTCACTATTCACCTGAAATTATCACAACATTGTTAATTGGCTATGTCCCAATAAAAATAAAAAGTTTAAAAAAAAGATGTTTGGAGGACTTTTTCCTTTGGGGTAGAGCTTTTTCCCCGGGAGTACAAATTACACAGTGATTATTGACTCTTTAAACAGATAAGAATACTAATTTTAGATCAGTAAATTTAATCCTAGAATAGTTAATTCCTTTGACTTCAAGACCCAATATCCAGACAAATTTCTCTGTATCTTCAGAATCTCAATCCAGCAACTATAAGTGCACCAGATATGAAAAAAATGCCCCCAAAATATGTAGTAAAGAGAAAGCCAGCTGTAAGCACGCATAGCATAGTGTAGATTTAGAGCACAGGCTCTACATTCAGAGAGACTGAGTCTTCCTTTTCACTTAGTGTTGAGTCTTGGGTGATGTACCCGATCACCAGAATATTATACTCTATGGCTTTTGTTGTTCAGTCGCTCAGTCATGTCCAAATCTTTGCAACCCCATGGACTGCAGCACGCCAGGCTTCTCTGTCCTTCACCACCTCCCAGAGTTTGCTCAAACTCATGTCCATTGAGTCAGTGATGCCATCCAACCATCTCATCCTCTATTGCCCCCTTCTCCTCCTGCCTTCAATCTTTCCAGCATCAGGGTCTTTTCTAATGAATCAGCTCTTCACATCAGGTGGCCAAAGTACTGGAGCTTCAGCTTCAGTCCTTCTAATGAATATTCAGGATTGATTTCCTTTACACTTACTCATGGTTTTCTTTCTTTCATTTTAAAATGCAGCTAGTAACAATTCATACCTGAGTTGCCATGAAGACTGAGTGAAATCATCTAAACATCTGGAATAGTGACTGGCACATAATATGCTCCTCTTACTATACAATGTGAAATACAACAACATGTAATATTTGTTGCCTAGGCTTTTTGTTTACTTTGTTTCTCTTATTCTAAGGCTGACAACTCAAATTCCTACTGAAGTCAGGCAAACACCTTGTGTCAGGTTGCATTTTTTTGAAAGACACCTTTGCATAAGAAATACATAGGGATAATGTTCATTTCCACAAGGAAATATGTGGGAGACAGTTATTCTCCCTTATGTTTTTATAGCATACAAGAAATATTTACTTTCACTTTATTGTAAAATAATCAACCATACACATGCTATGATGATAAGACAACTGACATTTGGCCTCAGTTTATCAGAGGTTAGCTCAGACAGTAAAGAATCTGTCTGCAATGCAGGAGAACCCAGTTTCTCTCCCTGGGTCAGGAAGATCCCTTGGAGAAGGGCATGGAACCCACTCTAATATTCTTGCCTGGAGAATCTCTTGGACAGAGGAATTTGGAAGGCTACAGTCCATGGGGTCTCAAAGAATCGAACATGATTGAGTAACTAACATTTTCCTTTTCACTTTAAGAGAGGTTGGAGCAAAAAAGGACTATGTTGAGCTGAAGATACACATCACTCTAAAGGAGGAAGCCACAGTTCCCCTCTAGGGACTGGTGCCTCACAGGAATATGAGGTTCCAGGTCATCTGATTTTTCAGTAGCACCAAAATCTGAATTTTAAGTGTATTTTTAAATACAACCATAGCTTGGAGATAGAGCAAATATTTCAAAGAGAGCCACACAATTTTTTTTGGCTTCTCAATGCATATAAAAGCTATGTTTACACTATAGTCTATTAAGTGTATAAAAGTGCATGCTCAGTTGCTCAGTCATGTCTAACTCTTTGTGACTCTATGGACCATAGCCTACCAGGCTCCTTTGTCCATGGGATTTTCCAGGAAAGAATACTGGAGTGAGCTGCCATTCCTCCTCCAGATTTTCCTGACCCAGGGATCAAACCCACCTCTCCTACTGTGTTGCTCCTGTGTTGGTCGGTGGATTCTTTGCCACTGAGCCATCTGGGAAGCCCATTAAGTGTGTAAAAGTATTATGTCTAAAAAGCCTATGTACCTACATTAATTAAAAAATACTTTCTTGCTAAGAAATGCTAATCATCATCTGAACCTTTAGTGAGTTGTATCTTTTACTGGTAGAAGGTCTTACCTCAATGCTGGTGACTGACATTTGGTCAGGCTGGTTGTTGCTGAAAACTGGTGGGGCTCCAGCTATTTCTTAAAATATGACAATGAAGTTTGCCACAGAGATTGACTCCTCCTTTCATGAATGATTTCACTGTCACATACAAAGCTGTTTAATAGCATTTTACCCATAGTAGAACTACTCTCAAATTGGAGTCAGTCCCCTCAAACTCTGCTGTTTTATCAACTAAGCTAATGTAATATTCTAAACGCTTTTTATTATTTCAACACTCTTCATTGCATCTTCACCAGAATTTTCCATCTTAAGAAAACACTTTCCTTCCTCATGCAAGAACAACTCCTCACAGGTTAAAGTTTTATCATGAGATTGTAGCAGTCCAGTCCCATCTTCATGCTCCACTTCTACTTCTAGTTCCCTTGTCATTTCCAACAAAGTCACAGTTCCTTCCTCCACTGAAACCTTAAAGTCATCTGTGAGGATTGAAATCAACTTCTTTTAAACATCTGTTATGTGGATATTTTGCCCTTTTCCCTTGAATCATTAGTGTTCTTAATAGCATCTATGCTGCTGCTAAGTCGCTTCAGTCGTGTCCGACTCTGTGCGACCCCAGAGACGGCAGCATACCAGGCTCCCCTGTCCCTGGGATTCTCCAGGCAAGAAGAGTGGAGTGGGTTGCCATTTCCTTCTCCAATGCATGAAAGTGAAAAGTGAAAGTGAAGTCACTCAGTCGTGTCCGACTCCTTTTCAGTTGAATCATTAGTGTTCTTAATAGCATCTATAATGGTGAATATTTTCCAAGTTTTCAGTTACTTTGCCCAGATTCATCAAAAGAGTCACTATCTATGACAGCTATAGCCTTATGAAATGTAGTTCTTAAATAATAAGGCTTGAAAATCAAAACTATTCCTTGAACCACAGGCTTCAGAATGAATGCTGTATTCGCAGGCATAAAAAACATTAATTTCATTGTACGTCTTCATCAGAGCTCTTGAATGACCGGGTACATTGTCAATGAGGAGTAATATTCTGAAAGGATTTTTTTTTTAATCAGTAGATCTCAACAGTGGATTTAAAATATTTAGTAAACTATGATAAACAGATGTGCTGTCATCCAGGCTTTATTGCTCTCTTTAGAGAGCATAGAAGAGTGTATTTTGCTTAATTCCTCGGGCTCCAGGATTTTTGGAATGGTAAGTGAGCACTGATTTCAACTTAAAATCATCAGCTGTACTAGCACCTAATAAAAGAATCAGCCTGTCATTTGAAGCTATGCATTAACTTCTACTCTCTAGCTAAGAAAGTGTGAAAGTGTTAGTCACTTAGTTGTGTCGGACTGTTTGCAACCCCATGAACATGAATTAGGCTCCTCTGGCCATGGAATCCTCCAGACAAGAATACTGGACAGGGTTGCCATTTCCTTCCTATTTCCAATAGATTTTTTTTTTTACATTTAAACCCTATGGTCTGGTGTTGCCACCTTAGTTAACTGGATCTTCTGGATAACTTGCTGAAGCTTCTACATCAGCACTTGCTGCTTCACCTTGCAGTAAGATGTTATCAAGATGACTTCTTTCCTTAAGCCTCATGAACCAGTTTCTGCTAGCTTCACACTATCCTTCTGCAGCTTCTTCAGCTCTCTGAGCCTTCACAGAATTGAAGATAGTTAAGGCTTTTCTCCGGAGAAGGCAATGGCACCCCACTCCAGTACTCTTGCCTGGAAAATCCCACGGATGGAGGAGCCTGGTGGGCTGCAGTCCATGGGGTCGCTAAGAGTCAGACACAACTGAGCAACTTCACTTTCACTTTTCACCTTCATGAATTGGAGAAGGAAATGGCAACCCACTCCAGTGTTCTTGCCTGGAGAATCCCAGGGACGGGGGAGCCTGGTGGGCTGCCGTCTATGGGGTCGCACAGAGTCGGACACGACTGAAGCGACTTAGCAGCAGCAGCAGCAGCAAGGCTTTTCTCTGGATTAGGCTTTGGATTAAGTGAATGTTGTGACTGGTTTGGTCTTCTATCCAGATCTCTAAAACTTTCTCCATATCAGCAACAAGAATTATTATATATGCACATATATATGATTACATATATATATATATATATATATGAAGCAAATATGGTAGAATGTTTAATATAGATAGATGGACAGAAAGATAATCTGTAACTATTTTCTCCAAAAAGATGTTTTTGTTTTTGTTTTTTTCTGAGTCATGTCAGAGAAGTTGCAAACAGTTAGACCCTTCATTCCTGAATATTCCAACATACATTTCTTCTAGGTTTTTAAAAGTCTGTGGATTAATTGTACAAAGAAGTTCCTTGTTTCTAAAATCATGAATATTATTGTCTTTTCATGTTCCATTCAGTTGTGCATTAATTATACATTAACTCATGCAATAAACATTATCAACTGCTTTCAATTTGTATGACATTGTGCAAGACGCAGAGATAAAAAGATTTGATGCTCGCAATCAAAAACCTCACTGTTTAGTAGCAAAAACAGGCCTTTGTGTTATGGGTTTGATAGAGGCAAGAAGAGGGCACTATGGATTCTAGGAGATTCCCAGAAATCAAGAGTAAGGAGTAAGGTCAGTTCAGTTCAGTTCAATCGCTCAGTCGTGTCCAACTCTTTGTGACCCCATGGACTGCAGCACTGACAGGCTTTGTCCAACTCTTTGTGATCCCATGGACTGCAGCACTGCCAGGCTTCCCTGTCCATAGCCAACTACCAGAGTTTACTCAACTCATGTCCATTGAGTCAGTGATGCCATCCAACCATCTCATCCTCTGTTGTCCCCTTCTCCCTGCCTTCAATACTTCCCAGCATCAGGGTCTTTTCAAACGAGTCAGCTCTTCACATCAGGTGGCCAAAGTTTTGGAGTTTCAGTTTCAGCATCAGTCCTTCCAATGAACACCCAGGAATGATCTCCTTTAGGATGGACTGGTTGGATCTCCTTGCAGTCCAAGGGACTCTCAGTCTTCTCCAACACCACAGTTCAAAAGCATCAATTCTTTGGTGCTCAGCTTTCCTTATAGTCCAACTCTCACATCCATACATGACTACCAGAAAAACCATAGCTTTGACTAGACGGATCTTTGTTGGCAAAGTAATGTCTCTGCTTTTTAATATGCTATCTAGGTTAGTCATAACTTTCTTCCAAGGAGCAAGTGTCTTTTAATTTCAGTTCAAAACTGAGTCTACATTGAGGAGTATTTTAGCCAAAATTTAAGAGATGATGTGGAGTTAGTCAGGTAAAGAACTTGGAATAGAATATTCTAGATCTTGGTGGAGCATGAGCCAAGGCACTGACGGTGTGGCATGATGTACTCAGGACATAACTGAGTACTCAAGAATCTCAGTGCAGCTGTAGCATTTATTATGTGTCAGGGAGTACTTCAAACACTTGCCAGTCATTTTTAACTTGGTTGTGAGTAACTATTAGAGATGGTTCAGTACAGAAACCACTCCAAATACTTGAGGCAAGAAGGGACTCTAAAGAGAATTAAAATTTTTAAACAAATTAGAACCATAGAAGCAACAAATCAATCCCTGGACCTCCAGGAAAAAACTCACAATACTGTACAGAGTTACTACTCCTAGGATGCCTCTGGAGCTTTGCCAAATCACCAGCTCCTCCCATGCCCCAACCTCAGGACACCAGGAGGCTGAAGGAACGAACCTGGACTATTGCTGTAGGGACCCCACTAATCCCACAACCACACCTGCCAGTGATAACTGCTAAAAGCGGATCAAAAGATGGCCTCTCCCTCATTTTCACCTTCTAATCTTCACACAAATGCAACTAATTGGTGAGAATATTTTGCTTCCAGAATCTCAGACACAGTGGAATGTGAAGCTTTCAGTCTTTTCCACCACAATGCTACCGTGGAATTTAAGGAATCAACCCCGAGTGTACAGTCAAGTTTTCTCACCCTCTCCTCAGCAGCCTCCGTTCTGAACTGAATGCACTGGAAGACCACTAATTAAGTATTTAAAGGTGTAAGCTGCTGCCAAACATGTTGTCTTTTGCTTTTATGCTCAGTATAAACTGCATCAAGTTCACACACAGGGATAAATCCATAATCGTGACCTTTAAGGCGCAATCATGGAACAAACTGAATTTAACAATCCAGACAATTAACTTTTCCCCCAATAGCTTTTAATATATGGCCTTTATTTTCAAAGATGGTAAAGCATAAAAATGGGTATTAATGAGTGAGAAACTTATGTCATCCTGAAACTTAAGCTAAAATTCATGCTTACTGAAGTTGAATTATTGATCGATAGAATTTTTACCACATCTACAAATATGATTAACTTCAAACATCTGCAAGGTGAAATATTACTCTTTAGGATGTTGAAATTAATAATATGAAAGCATAACAACAATTATTAATAATATTAGAAGTTATATATTTAAACCCTTTCAGATGTATCAATATCCTTATAATGTTCATTTCCAGTGGACATCCAACTTCTGCTTCTAATTTTAAGAAATCAGAAACTAATTGACTGTCTCCTTAGTCTATTCCATTTTATCCCCCAGTAAAGTATATCCTAAATTCTAGCCCCTAGTCCTATTTCTGTGTTTTGGAACCATTAAAATTGTCTTCCTCCTCATTAAATACCTTTAAAATTTTAAGTTAAGGGCTTCTCATTTGGCGCTAGTGGTAAAGAATCTGCCTGCCAATTCAGCAGATGCAGGAGATGTGGTTCAATCTCTGGGTCAGGAAGATCCATCCCCTGGAGAAGGAAATGGCAATCCACTCCAGTGTTCTTGCCTGGAAAATCCCATGGACAGAGGAGCCTGACAGGCTACAGTACATAGAATCGTGAAGAGTCAGACACCACTGTGCAACTTAACACAACACAACAATATTTAAAGCTAGCAGTCACATTCCACCTAAGTCTCCCCTTTTACAACTTAAATAATTTGTCTTTAGTCTTCATTTCAGACCACCGTGACATCTTTCAGTGCCCTTTAGCTTGACCTAGACATGGTCAGATAATTACAGAATATAAGAGGACTATGTTCAGACACCCCACTCCAGTACTCTTGCCTGGAAAATCCCATGGACGGAGGAGCCTGGAAGGCTGCAGTCCATGGGGTCACTGAGTGTCAGACACAACTGAACGACTCCCCTTTCACTTTTCACTTTCATGCATTGGAGAATGAAATGGCAACCCACTCCAGTGTTCTTGCCTGGAGAATCCCAGGGACGGGGGAGCCTGGTGGGCTGCCATCTATGGGGTCGCACAGAGTCGGACATGACTGAAGCGACTTAGCAGCAGCATGTTCAGAGTAGCTAAAGCATGCTCTAGAGTTTTGGAAGTGATATCACATAATGTGTTGCTTTGAATTGAACTTCCTATCAACTAAAAAGTATTTTCAACTGTACTGCTCATAAGTCTTATCTCTCAATTTTGTACTATTCGGCTGTTTTGTACTTATAACTGAATTCTGGAGTTTATACCATCAATATTGACCTGATATACTGCATGCATCCTTCGCTTGTTGATTTATAATCTCATGGTCAAAGAAAGATGCTGTACCTCCAAGTATCACTTCTTATTTCCATGAGTAAGACATAAGAAAGATGAAGGGGAAACAGGCAATAGCAAGAAATTTTACATGTATTTCATTGGTCAGAAATATGACAAATGTCTTTCCATAGCCAAAAAAGAGGCTATAAATCAAACATTTTGCTTCTAAACCACTATGGTATAAAACAATAGGAAATTAGGTAGTAAGAAATATTGGTCATAAGTCAAGTTGTAATATTTGCCACAATATACAATATATGAGCTTATGCTTACTCCCACTGAACATAGCTGCTTATACTAAATATTCATAATCCATCCTTTTAGTTATTCATACTGGAAAGTTTTCTATTATTATTATTACCCCCAATTTAAAGTTTATAGGAATCATTTTCTTACCTTCCTTAAAATAAGAATAGCAGTTGTTGGTGTCCAATCTTCCATTGGAAAAGACCCTGATGCTGGGAAAGATGGAGGGCAGGAGGAAAAGTGGGTAACCGAGGATGAGATGGTTGAATGGCATCACTGACTCAGTGGATGTGAGTTTGAGCACACTCAAGGAGACAGTGAAGGACAGGAAAGCCTGGCACGTAGCAGTTCATGGGCTTGCAAAGAGTTGGACCCAACTGAGTGACTGAACGACAACAACAAATCTTCCATTATTTATACTTTGGTCTATAACTTTTAAAATCTTTCAGTAATTTTATATATCTATAAATTCATCAATTCAGTGATTTTCATCTGTAATTTTTTTCAGGAAACTATACTACAATTAACTTAGTCCAGAAAAGTAGAACGCATTGAGAGAATTATGGGCACTTTTACTTTCTCTTCAATAGCTTGGCTTCATTTCTGTATTACCAATAAATGTTCTAATCTTTTGAATGTGAAGCTTATTCTCTCCAACAAAAGAAAAGATGCAAGCAAGTAAATAGTTCTGTACTATGGTTAATTTTCCTAATATTTTTCACACCTAGCCCTAAATACCACCCCAGGTCAGTCTTCCTTTTCTTATAGATCCAATATAGAAAAAAATCCCTAGTCAACCTTCTTTCCTTTTGAAATCTAAAATCAACTTTCCATCTTTTCTCTCAACTTCTAGACATGTCTTCTAAATCAGACTAACACATTTCTACCCATCACCAGACCTAGCATATATTCCAAGGGTACTTAATTGATTTCTCCACTCACACAACAATTTACACACAGAACTCCATCCAAACAAGCAGGAGTACACATCCTTTCCTAACCTTCCAGGTTAACAGGTCGTGAACACAACAGGTCACCTTAGTGTAGAAAAAGGTAATCGGTGAATGACAAGTCAACCACATTTTTTATTCTACCAGTTTCTTGTAGGAAATCAGTACATAGAGGCAGGGAGATAAGAAAACAGAAATTCTCAGAAGCCCCAGTGTATTGACCTCAGGTTGAATATAAGTGAACATTCTGTCTCATAATTTGAAACCGTATAAAATTCAATGGGTAATGAAGTATCATAAATAGTGTTAAAGTAGGTAAAATTTGATCATGTTCTTATTGTCCAGAGTACAGTCTGAAAATAAACAAAATGTAGTACTACCCTCTCCTCTGGTGGTTAAAATTCCCTGCTAAAGAGCATAACAGCTATTAGAAATAAACAAAAAACCCTACATGATTAAAGGTCTTTATAATAAAAATTCTATTTAATACTGTTTGCCTTGAAAAAATGTAAAACACCACACAATTAATGAGTCTGAAATTTTTAGTTTCATATAAAACCCCATTTTTTTTCACATCAGTCTCAGCAATTGAAAGAAGAAAGGATTCTACAATAGGATGGCCTAATAAAACTTAATTCTATAATTATGTAAAATTTTTTCTAAGTGCTACAATATAAAAGTTTGCAACGTATTACAGAAGTTCGGTGAAATTATTTGGGCCAGAACAATGGATACTGAAAACAATTTCATATGTACTGCCTGATACCTGAAATAATATGTCAAAATACCTGCAGAGTTTTAGAGAGATGTTATGGTTACCACTGTTTCCATACATCTAACTCATATATAGATTGAAACCAGATGGCATAGGTGCAAATATACCCAGTAAAATGGAGGGATTTATTTTTAGGTAATTCAGAATATTATGACAAATTTTATTTATATTCAAAAAATATCATGAAAATTACTTCTGCAAAAAGTAAACCTTGGTTCTTGTTTATATATACTCACCTTTAAAAAAAAATGCCCAAATCACAATAGCATATGATTTGTGTATACTAATCACAAAATCAACTCTAGTGAGTAAAGAACTTTTAATGTTTCAAGGATATACATCGCTTTGAGGAAACTGAACCACTTCAATATTTTATTGAATAACAATTTGGTGCTTTCTTCAAGGCTTAATTTGTTTTTTTGACTCTGGTAAAAAATAATTAACTTCCCCAATCTATTTTGCTCTTATACTTTGAGGTACAATGTCCCGAATTCTTATAACAGTCTTTTAGTACAGCTCCTTTTTAATGACAAAAATCTTCAATGTAAAAAAAAGTAGTATCTTCTTCCACGATCACCCATCAAATCCTTAATGTGCATCTCCTCCTAGAGAGCACACTCCTTGCTATATGCCGCTGTACCTCAGCTACAGCATTAATCTAAAGGAATATAAGGCCAGCATCTTCCAGTGGAGCATCTGATCATATACCCCCTATATACTTCTTTATTATTATTTATTTTTGTATACATCCATTTTTCTTCTTGTCCATGAAGTTAGCTCTTTAGAGCTATAGAATATACCACACAATTGTTCTTTATTCTCCTCTGCACCAGAACAACACTGAGTACCCACTGGACATTTGATTAATGGATATATCTAGGAAAGTGACTGTTTCAATAAAATGCAGTGCATTGTGGAAGCTCATTGTTTTCAACTTGCTCTCAACTGACTTGAGAAAAATAAGGCTCTTGGTAAGGGTATAGAAAAGTCTTAACATCTCTGATATCATATGCGAAAAAGTTCATAATATCAACCTTACATAAAGAAAGACAGAGGTAGGAAACTGCAAACCTCAAAGCTATAATGAACAAAGTACATGGCAATGGATGTATGAGATTATAAAGACCAAGCTTTTTGTCCACTAGACATAGGGTACCAAGAAATTCTGTGAAGTTACAGTATGATATGTTCATTACAGTATAGAATATAAGAGAAAAAATAATAAAGAAATAAGCCAAGTTTACAACAGGTACTATTTCATAAACTATTAAATAGTATATTCTAAATTTAAAGTATTATAGATTTTTTAATGATAAAAGTGTTCGTATTTAGTGTAAAGCCAGCTTCTCTGGTGGCTCAGACAGTAAAGAATCTGCCTGCAAGGCAAGAAACCCAGGTTTGATTCCTGGGTCAGAAAAACCCCCTGGAGAAGGGAATGGCTATCCACTCCAGTATTCTTGCCTGGAGAATTCCATGAACAGAGGAGCCTGGTGGGTTCCAGTGCATGGGGTTACAAAGTCAGACACAACTGAGTGACTAACACACACACACACACAAGTAACATGTAAACCATGATCCCATTGTACATGTATATGGACATGTGTTTTTCTGTAACAGGATAGAAAAATGGACATCTTTCTGTATCAGTTCTAATGAGGCTTCCAGACCATAAGAAGCAAATAATCCACATTCCAAAGGCCATCACAGAGGTACAAAGGGAGGGATTAACATAAGAGTTGTGACCTTTAGCATCCACTTCATCTGCATCCCAAGAACTACTAACATCATCCCAAAGGGGAATGGTGAGAAGTTCTCTCCCTACTCCTCAAGCAGAGCACGGGGATGACTTCAGGAAGACGACTCCAAGAGCCTGATATGTGATTCAAGATTTAAAATAACTGACTTGCATCTGGGTAATGCTAAAGAGTGGAAGACTGACTGAAGTAGTTTATGACCACAGAATAGAGGGCCATGTTTGGGATGCAGCTGAAGTGATAGGGACAAGGGCAAAGGGGTATGTCTCCTGCAGACCAATGTGGGTGACATGAGAATGAGTTGGCCTAATCATGTATGGATGTGAGAGCTGGACCATAAAGAAAGCTGAGCACCAAAGAATTGATGCTTTTAACTGTGGTGTTGGAGAAGACTCTTGAGAGTCCCTTGGACTGCAAGGAGATCCAACCAGTCCATCCTAAAGAAAATCAGTCCTGAATATTCATTGGAAGGACTGATGTTGAAGCTGAAACTCCAATACTTTGGCCACCTGATGTGAAGAACTGACTCATTAGCAAAGATGCTGATAGATGCTGGGAAAGAATGAAGATAGGAGGAGAAGAGGGCAACAGAGGATGAGACGGTTGGATGGCATCACAGACTCACGGACATGAGTTTGAGCAGGCTTCGGGAGTTGGTGATAGACAGGGAAGCCTGGCGTGCTGCAGTCTATGGGGTCTCAAAGAGCCAGACATGACTGAGCAACCAAACTGAACTGAGGGCTGACATGGAACTTCCTATTGTCTGATACCTATTGCTACACAATGAACAACTATAAAATCAGTAGTATACAAAATAAGTATTTATTCTCACAGATGTGCAGACTGGGTAGAAGTCAGCTGGGGGTCAGCTGGACAGCTTAGTTATTAGCTGTGGGTCCAGTGGGAAGATCCTCTGCCCACTGACAGTGAGTTTTTCTATTGGCCAACGGGATGTTTTTCTATTGGTTAATCAGGTGTGAAGCATCCGAGATTGAAAGAGCTTGTACTTACACTAGTTCCTCTGTGGTTGCCATGAGAAACATGAGCTTTCCTGGTGGCTCAGACAGTAAAGAATCTGCCTGCAATGCATGAGACCCAGGTTCGATCCCTGGGCCAGGAAGATCTGCTGGAGAAGGCAATAATAACCCACTCCAACATTCTTGCCTAACACGAGCTATCCTCTTAATCCCAGAGCAGAGTGAAAACACTGACGGGCAATATGAGTAATGCTATCCCCACCCTTCCCACCATATAATTCTTGTCCTATGTGGAACAGGCCTGAGTTGAGGAAGGGGAGAAGATACACTGAATAAAAGACACGGAACCTAACATTTTAATTCCGGAAACAACTGCCTTGAGGTGAATTTTCCGGTGAGTACTTTATATTATCAGTGAATTAACAGAAAGCTTGGTGAAGGTTTTACCCAGCACTACACAGGGTTTTAAATAAACTGGATGAAGGGAAATTGGGGAGAGCTACAGGGAGCAGTTTTCTGATTGCACTCTGAGTCCTCTGTTCTTTGAAATATCTTTATGTGGCTGTATATTCGTATGTATGTGTATGAGAGAGACAGTAACTGAAAGTAAAAACTTAACAGTAAAATTTAGCAGTTAACAGAATTCATTATATGCTTTATATGAACTAAATCCATTACTTTATAAAAAGGGGAAAATTATTATAAATAATGCAGTTCAATAAAACCCCTGAACTTATCTCTTTTACCACAACAAAAACAACAGTAAAACAAATATTCTCAAGTGTTTCCATATAATGCTTTTTTAAACACTTTTGAAGAAAAAAAAAAAATGAGCAGAAATGGTGCAACCATATTGACAGTCAAATAATCTTTAGCTTTATCTTCACATCCAACAGAACAAAACATCTCGGTCCTCACCAGGTGGGCTGGCTTGCATCCGTCTGATCTCTGTCTATTGAGTAGTACTTATGGAAACTAATTAAACCTACGGGATGGAAAAATACCTTTCCCACCAGCACTAATTTCTCAGACTGTGTACGTCCCACAGGGGTCTTCTGAGATACGCACTTTTTACTGAGTCAAGGCATTAAATGCACTCGATTACGTGGGAAAGGGAAAAAGTCAGTTTGCTTCCACATTAGCTGTAGTTACTTTATCTGATTAAATTTATTGCTGCCATGCAGCCATGGACAGACCATGAACACAAGGAGAATCCAAAGGATCTAAGGAATGGCCTTTACTGAGAAGCAAGTCTGTGGCTGGGAGATACTCATGTGACAGGAAGAGGCGGGAGATGAGATGAACAGTGACAACAAGAATGATAAAAAGAACAACAGGCTTATTCAATGACTTTCCATAGGCTGTCCTGCCAAAGAGGCCAAAATAAGGTATGTAACCATGTAAAGTATAAATTAGATTGTACCTGCGAGATTTAAGTAGAGAGTAAAAATGATTTAAAGCCCTCTGTGGCTAACCCTCAGGGAACAATCTATGGCTACTTTCTGCAAGAGAGTGAAGCCCACAACTGATAAAACATAGCAAATAGATATTTGAAATGTCACTACATTTCTCTCTCTCTCTTAAGCTTTCAGGGGCTACTGCCACTTGAATCAAAAACTGATACAGGAAATATTGCTGAGGTTGTAGCTGAAGAGAAGCCACTAGGTCTCAACCCAGCACAATTCCTTTTTGGCACCAACTTTCTCCCCAAATCAAATGAAATCCTATCTGCAAGTGAATCAGAACGGCTCAAGTCAAACCAGCTAGAATTCATTATGCACCACATTAACTTTTTCCAAGTTATTGAAACAAATGCCTCTTTTCAGTACTGTGGTTTGGCTAAGGCCATAGGGGAGGAAGAAATGAAATCTTCCACAACTTTGACGAGAAACACAGTCAAATGAAGAACAGGATTTCTTTCCTTAATTTGAGGCGATTTACTTGAAAAGGTGGATCATCAGTTTTTTAATGCTGTAGCCATTAGTTCAGCTCTCAAATAAGTGTTTCTTGCTTTAGATTGAACTTTTCATTTCCTTTCTCATTTTTATGCCCTTTTTCACAAGGAGGACACATTTTTTTATATTATATTATATTTATATTAGCAGAGGAAAAATGGACTTTAAACCTTGATTGTGTATGGGTGTCATTATTTTCCTATGGAAAGGAAGATAATGTGTACTTCACATGCCAGACAAACAATAAAGAATCATCATGTACTAATTGTTTTATTGACCTTCCCAGTTCTTTCCAACGTGAGCCTTCTAGATAGATATAAACCTCTATGCAGACGATTCATAAAGAGTGACTGCTTACAAACACATGAAAAAATGCTCAACATCACTCATTATTAAAGAAATGCAAATCAAAACTACAAAGAGGTATCACCTTACATCAGTTAGGACAGCCATCATCAAAAAAACTACAAACAGTAAATGCTGGAGAGGATGTGAAGGAAAGGGAACCCTCTTGCATTGTTGGTGAGAATGTAAATTGATACAACCACTATGGAGAACAGCACAGAGGTTCCTTAAAACACTAAAAACTACCCTATGACCCAGCAATCCCACTACTGGCCATATACCCTGAGAAAACTATAATCCAAAAAGACACACGCACCTCAATGTTCATCGCAGCACTATGTACAATAGCCAGGACATGGGAGCAACCTAAATGTCCATCGACAGATGAATGAATAAAGAAGATGTGGTACATATATACAATGGAATATTACTCAGCCATAAAAAGGAACAAAATTGGGTCATTTGTAGTGATGTGGATGGACCTAGAGTCTATTATACAGTGTGAAGTAAGTCAGAAAGAGAAAAATATCATAAATGAATGCACATGTATGGGATACAGAGGATGGTACAGATGAGCCTGTTTGTAGAACAGAACTAGAGATGCAGAGAGTGGACATGAGGGCACAGAGGGGAAAGGGAGGATGAGATGAATCAGGAGAGTAGGACTGACATATATGCAGTGTGTGACATATGTTTGTAAAATAGACAGCTAGTGGGAAGCTGCTGTGCAGCACAAGGACCTCAGCTTGGTGCTCTGTGATGACCTAGCAGGGTGGGAGGAAGGAGATGTATGTATACATATGCTGATTCACTTCATTGTACAGCAGAAACTAACACATTACAGATAGCCAATTTAATTCATTGTATAGCAGAAATGAACAAAACATTGTAAAGCAATTATGCTCAAGAAAGAAATAAAAAAGAAGAGTGACTGCTTATTAAATGGAATGTTAACTGACTGCTCTGCATTTCTTCATGGGATCTTATATTAAAGGAGTAAATCCTCTCAGTTGTCACTCCAACAGTGCCAGCAGACAGACTGCCAATGGGCACAGTGTAAGGAGCAATTTTTCAGATATCATTAATAGATGGAAAGAAATTCAATTAGTTTCATAACGGTTGCAAAGCACCAGCCTGGATTTTTTTACATAGCTACCTATAGGAAATCTCAGCCCTGGGCCTGAGAATTCTCATGAATTTCTACAGCGTCACAGAGTCTGAGAAATGACAGCTGTAAACTAAGGTCTCTCCAGTGGAGAGATTTAGCCTGGCTAAAAAAAGTCAAAAGACAAGTGTATCAGAAACAGGATATTCACCAGAATACCCATTGCTGTCCTTGACATCCTTACATACTAACTGAAATAATATATAATGACAACTCAAGAGATTTCCTAGCTATAAGACATTCACGCATACACACAAACATACACACAAGCACACACTCTTTCATCAGTAGTATGGTTACTTTGGAAAGGAAAATCAGGAACTATATTGCCATTTAAGGGATCCAAGAATTGTAAGCAAACTTATGGACTATATGAAAATTTTAAAAATATTTTATTCATAAAAAGAAATAAGTACCTGAAACTTCTAGGAAAAGAATGGCTAAGTTTGGTCAATCCATAAATGGTATTATTGGCAGTATAGAAAAAATATATTCAACATGATATACTAGCTGTATGTTTTTTTAAAAAACAAAACCATTGAACTTCAAAATGTTTATGAATGGCCTTAAAAAGTGGACAAAAGCCTACCAACATTTGATAACTAATGGGTTAAAAGCCCAGGTAAGACATCAAGTAGGATTTCTGGGTAGGAAAGCAGGATACTTGAAAAACCTAAAAATTCTGGGAAAGGTAACATCTTGACAGATAAGCAGTTGACACGAATACGTAAGTGGCTTTCCTGATGTAATATGCAAAACTCAAGCAAATTCATAGTCACCGGGAACTATAGATAAGAATAAGTGACCAGCAATCAAGGTAGCTCTAACAACAGAAAAGAAAATCTTTTCAGCTACAAGGATGGTCCAGAATTTCAAAGCCATTTTATTTGACAGTTTGGGGTATTTTCATATAAATCTACATATCTGGAGACATACAAGTAAGTGTATGTCTTGTTTGAAGGTTTAGGGAGCCATATGTCAGACAATTAACCATATCAGTAGGAATTGGCGAAGTAGAAAGACAGCAGAGTATTTTCCTGACTTATTTATAGGAGAGTGAAGTTGATTTTCTTCTAGTAGCATGGACAGAGACTTCAGTTATGGACTGAATTATACACAATTTTCAATTCATATGATGAAGCCCCAACCCCATGTGACTATGTTTGGAAACAGGAGATTATGAAGGTTAAACAAGGTCATAAAGTTGGTGCCTGAATGTGATTGGACTGGTGGTCTTACAAGAAAAGAAAGAGAGATCCTCTCATCACCCTTCCTCCACCCCTAGCAGGGTCAGAAAAAAATTTATGTAAAGATAAAGCAAGAAGATAGCCATCTGCAAGCCAGAAAAAGAGATCTCACCAGAACCCAAATTGGTCAAGACCTAGATCTGATCTGGAACTTCTGGACTCCAGAAGTGTGAAAAGATAACATTTCTATTGTTTAAGCAACCCAATTTATGACATATTATTATGGAAGCACAAGCAGAACAGTGCCAGCTTCTTCCCCAGGAGGGTGACAAATGTGATAGTGAGGTGGAGGAATCCCAAGCCACATGGAGTAAGAAAAGCGAAAAGGCTAAGGTTAAGTGGCGGAACTTCTGAGGACCCGAGCAGAGAATGTTACTAAAAAGGAATGTCACCATGGCAGCAGGAACAGTTCAAGGTCACTGTTATTTCAAACTAGACAGAGTAGAGAAAGGCTCTTCTTCCTCCTGGTCAACTCTCACTTCTCTAACAAAAATCCTCTTCCTGCTCAGCAATCCCTTTATTCTTCTCTACATTCTCCTTCAATCTCTTCTTTCTCTTCTTCCCCTCTTTCCTCCTCTTTTTGGTCTCTGTTTCCATTGTCCTTTTCATGATTCCTTCCACTTAAACTAGACATTTCATATTATTTTGCTTGAACAATCGTGTAGTGACACTGGCCTTATAGAAATGAAATGTCTGTGGGAATTCCCTGGCAGTCCAGTGGTTAGGACTCCATGCTTTCACTGCTGAGGGCCTGGTTCAATCCTGGCCAGGGAACTAAGATCCCACAAGTTGCATGGCAAGGTCAAAATTAAAAAATGATAAAAATTAAATGTCCAGTCAAATATAACAGTTTGGATGTGAACTGCAGATGATTTAACAGTAAAAGATGGAGATGGGAAAAGTTAGTTTGGTCATTCATTAACACTGAAACCATCAACCCTAATTTATTCATTTAAAACAAGCAAAATGAATTTCCAAGCATATATATCCAAAGACCTTACCATAGTTAAATTGCATTAGAATATACTGTATTATACTTAAGTGCCAGTGTGTGTGTCAAATTGCCTGGTTTACTTCAGATTTATGTAGGAATGAAAATAATAAAAATTTGCACATAGATGGCACCTAGTACATACACCTCTTAAACACTGATAACACAAACTATTGCATCTATACAATCATATGACTATATAGTCAAATAATCTGGTGAGTCAGATCAGATTCCTATGCATAGCTAAAATATTTGAGAACCCAAATTTGCCATTTATATTTTTAAAATACCCCACATTGTGAGACAATAAATTTTCAGTTTCCAATTTCCATAAAACAGAGAAACAAATTATCAAGGTGTTTGCCTTGCATGACGTGTGCAGATATGCAGTACATTTTGGTTTGAAGCCTTTCAACATTACCTAGCATCCAGAATCCCTGTAGGACAGGAATCCTAAATCATTTTGCTGAAATCATGCACATTGGACATACAGAGGCAACTTCATAAATGTCACATCACCACATCTAACCTGACTACTCTCCAGTTATTAAAAAATGGCCTGGATGAAGACAGATGAAACTTACAATTGGTTAATTATTTTTGTCCTTTTGTGCAATGGTATTACACAAAACACAGTTCTAAACATAAGGTACTAATTTTGTGGAACAACTACCCATCACATCTTTCTATTGAGGTTTTACTTCATTTAACAAAAGTAGTCATTTATGTAGCTCTTGAATCTAGTCTGCAAGTGGCCTTTATGGGCCACTCTAACTTTAAATAGCTGTGAAAAGAAGAGAAGCAAAAAGCAAAGGAGAAAAGGAAAGATATAAGCATCTGAATGCAGAGTTCCAAAGAATAGCAAAAAGAGATAAGAAAGCGTTCCTCAGCGATCAATGCAAAGAAATAGAGGAAAACAACAGAATGGGAAAGACTAGAGATCTCTTCATGAAAATTAGAGATACCAAGGGAACATTTCATGCAAAGATGGGCTTGATAAAGGACAGAAATGGTATGGACCTAACAGAAGCAGAAAATATTAAGAAGAGGAGGCAAGAATACACAGAAGAACTGTACAAAAAAGAGCTTCACGACCCAGATAATCACGATGGTGTGATCACTCACCTAGAGCCAGACATCCTGGAAAGCGAAGTCAAGTGGGCCTTAGGAAGCATCACTATGAGCAAAGCTAGTGGAGGTGATGGAATTCCAGCTGAGCTATTTCAAATCCTGAAAGATGATGCTGTGAAAGTGCTGCACTCAATATGCCAGCACATTTGGAAAACTCTGCAGTGCCCACAGGACTGGAAAAGGTCAGTTTTCATTCTAATCCCAAAGAAAGGCAATGCCAAAGAATGCTCAAACTAGCACACAATTGCACTCATCTCACACGCTAGTAAAGCAATGCTCAAAATTCTCCAAGCCAGCCTTCAGCAATATGTGAACTGTGAACTTCTAGATGTTCAAGCTGGTTTTAGAAAAGGCAGAGGAACCAGAGATCAAATTGCCAACATCTGCTGGTTCATGGGAAAAGGAAGAGAGTTCCAGAAAAACATCTATTTCTGCTTTATTGACTAGGCCAAAGCCTTTGACTGTGTGGATCACAATAAACTGTGGAAAATTCTGAAAGAGATGGGAATACCAGATCACCTAATCTGCCTCTTGAGAAACCCGTATGCAGGTCAGGAAGCATCAGTTAGAACTGGACATGGAACAACAGACTGGTTCCAAATAGGAAAAGGAGTACATCAAGGCTGTATACTGTCACCCTGCTTATTTAACGTAACGCAGAGTACATCATGAGAAACTCTGGGCTGGAAGAAGCACAAGCTGGAATCAAGATTGCCAGGAGAAATATCAATAACCTCAGATATGCAGATGATACCCCACTTATAGCAGAAAGTGAAGAGGAGCTAAAGAGCCTCTTGATAAAGTGAAAGAGGAGAGTGAAAAGGTTGGCTTAAAGCTCAACATTCAGAAAATGAAGATCATGGCATCTGGTCCCATCACTTCATGGAAAATAGATGGGGAACCAGTGGAAGCAGTGTCAGACTTTATTTTTTGGGGTTCTAAAATCACTGCAGATGGTGACTGCAGCCATGAAATTAAAAGACGCTTACTCCTTGGAAGGAAAGTTATGACCAAACTAGACAACATATTCAAAAGCAGAGACATTACTTTGCCAACAAAGGTCCGTCTAGTCAAGGCTATGGTTTTTCCAGTGGTCATGTATGGATGAGAGAGTTAGACTGTGAAGAAAGCTGAGCACCGAAGAATTGATGCTTTTGAATTATGGTGTTGGAGAAGACTCGAGAGTCCCTTGGACTGCAAGGAGATCCAACCAGTCCATTCTGAAGGAGATCAGCCCTGGGATTTCTTTGGAAGGAATGATGCTAAAGCTGAAACTCCAGTACTTTGGCCACCTCATGCAAAGAGTTGACGCATTGGAAAAGACTCTGATGCTGGGAGGGATTGGGGGCAGGAGGAGAAGGGGACGACAGAGGATGAGATGGCTGGATGGCATCACTGCTCGATGGACATGAGTTTGAGTGAACTCCAAGAGTTGGTGATGGACAGGAAGGCCTGGTGTGCTGCAATTCATGGGGTCGCAAAGAGTCAGGCACAACTGAGCGACTGAACTGAACTGAACTTTTAAATCCTCCTGCGTATAATGCATACTTATTCTAGGTTGAGATGGTTAACCAGATTGACAGAAGACATTTGCAATAGTTAATGTATTATGAAGGTTATCAGAAATATCAGTGTAAACCTGAACCAAAGTGGCATGTTAGCATCTGAGTGGGTTTCTGGTGATAGCCCTCTTTCTGATTTCCTCACAAAGCAAAGACAGAGGGAAAACCAAGCTCTCTCATGCTTTTTCTTATAAAGACACTAATCTTACCTATGTTTGTCCCATTCTTATGACCTAACTACTGCCTAAAAGCCAGCCCTACCTTCTAACATCATCACACTGGGCATTAAGAGTTCAACATATCAATTTTGGGAGGACATTTTCAGTCTATGACAATATGTAAAATAATGAGACTACACTTTAGAATATACAAAGAATTTTCAAACACATATTCTCTCAATAAGTCCTCATGCAGCTGAGAAGTTATTACTATCTCTCGTTTTAAATATTAGGAATGTAAATTGAAGTGTTGAAAGACTGGCATACATCCAACAAGTACCAATGCTATTTAGTTGTCTGACTCCTGGTTCAGTGTTTTTCAATGTTCTCCAAGTTTTGATCTACATAGGAACAAAACTGCATGCACAAATGCCTTATGTGATGCTTCTAACAGTCTTTGTGTAATCATCTGAGATGTTCTGTGATAGACAGAAAGTTGTAGTGTTTTATAAAATGATTGGAAAACACCCATAAATATTTGTACTGAACTGCATGAATTGCAGACACTTGATGAGCACCAGTGCATGTGGAAGACCAAGCTCACAGCAATGGCTATGGTTCAGTGTCAAGTACACCTGTGATATTTTGCCTCACTGTATGTACAGTCTATGGATATTAATGTTCATATTATTTTATTTTTTTAATTTTATTTTATTTTTAAACTTTACAAATTGTATTAGTTTTGCCAAATATCAAAATGAATCCGCCACAGGTACATTTACTTTTCATATTATTAACAGTCCACATTATTAACATTTACTTTTATTTTCATAAAGTAAAGCTGTTTTTGAAAGACTAGGATCCTTAATCATGCGAAATACTGGGCTGTAAGACTCACAAGCTGGAATCAAGAATGTCGGGAGAAATGTCAACAACCTCAGATATGCAAATGACACCACTTCAATGGCAGAAAGCAAAGAGGAACTAAAGAGCCTCTTGATGAGGGTGAAAAAAGAGAATGAAAAGCTGGCTTGAAACAATATTCAAGAAACTAAGATCATGGCATCCGGTCCCATCACTTCATGGGAAATAGATGGGGAAACAATGGAAACAGTGACAGACTTTATTTTCTTGGGCTCCAAAATCACTGCAGATGGTGACAGCAGCCATGAAATTAAAAGACGCATGTTCCTTGGAAGAAAGGCTATGCCAAACCTAGACAACATATTAAAAAGCAGAGACATCAGCACTTTGCAGCAAAGGTCCATCTAGTCAAAACTATGGTTTTTCCATTAGTCATGTATGGATGCGAGAGTTGGACCATAAAGAAGGCTGAGTACTGAAGAACTGATGGTTTTGAACTGTGGTGTTGGAGAAGACTCTTGAGAGACCCTTGGACAGTAAAGAGATCAAACCAGTCAATCCTAAAGAAAATGAGTCGTGAATATTGATTGGAAGGACTGATGCTGAAGCTTCAATACTTTGGCCACCCAATGTGAAGACCTGACTCATTGGAAAAGACTCTGATGCTTGAAAGATTGAGGACAAAAGAAGAAGTGGGAGACAGACAATGGCATTATCACTGACTCAATGGACATGTGTTTGAACAAACTCTGGGATATAGTGAAGGACATGGAAGCCTGGCACGGTAGGCATTTTTCTCTGTCAGTGCATGGGGCCACAAAGAATTGGACATGACTTAGGGACTGAACAACAACAGGATCCTTAATTATCTTTTTTTCTTCCCTATAAGAAGGAACATCTATCTGTTAAAGAGTAGTTAGGACAGAATACTAACATAAGTGGAAGTATTCTGTATTTAAAAAATAAAAGCTTATTTAAATTATACATTTGCATGTTGCACCTGGCTATATGATAGGCAAGGGATTTTACTCCGTAATGATTTATGTTTCTAAATTTTAAATTTCAGCTGAAATAAGAATCTCTGCATTGTGTCATCTGTGGGAGTATTATAATCATTAACGAATGCTTTAGTTTTTATCTCAGTGAGAAAGTATTTCATTTTCAGTCAACTAATGTGTAGAAATATTACTATTATAGAAAGCCTAGAGAGGTATTCTTCCCCCACAAATGGTATTGTAATAGGCAAAATAGTATCATAAAAAATTTTAAGTTTAAAAGCAGAGATTATGTTGTGGTCTGTGCTAAGTGTTGATAAGTAAATATGGTCATTGGAAGCTAAAGCAAGAAACATGCTAGGTTGAAAATCTTCGATTACTGAAGGCTTCCTAGTAATTTGAGGACTCTGCATAATATGCAAGATAAAAAGTTGATATTCAATAAACATTATATTTAATATTTACTTCCATAAGCCAGAAGCCTAAGTGTATTTCTTTCGGCTTACAATTTCTGGAGTAGATAACCCATAATTGGAAACACATGCTGACCAATTTGATGATGTCCTAATGAAAATTTTGTCAGGGATTTTCTTCAAAATTTCCTACTGAGATCAAATCACCATCAGACATTCTTCTACACAGTATCTTCTATTTCATCTCTTAATGTTCCACTGTGTTTTTCATTTTATTTAATTAACCCTACAGAGGGCCATATTTAGTGCGGCCACCTGAGAGACAAGGTATGAAGAGATTGGCTTTTGCAGTCATTCTTGACTCAGAATCTTCCTTTGAACCTTAGGAACATATGCGCAGTGTTGGCTGCTTAAGATCACACCCACTGCTCTGAAGATAAGAAATCTGCAGGGAAGTTGGTTGCTTCCGTATCTTAGGGTTTAAGTGTCATAAAGTGATAGGTATGTATAAACAAGCTGTGGGGACCTCTGACAGTGCCCCTGTTTTTGGTCCAATACCTGTACCAAAATAGGAGCTCAAACTCTTCATTACATGCTGCTCTGTTGTTCTTTAACTCTTGCCAAAATATACTGGAAAAGGGAACAAAATTGAGTGTTTTTAGCTGCCAGAAACAACAATGTTACAGGGGCCTTGGAAACTTAGTAAATCCCGAAACTAAGTCCAGGTGAAATTAACATCTGCTGTGGAGAAGGGAATTCAAGCCAAAGACCTACTAAGAACACTGCAGTCCTAAAAGGGCATCTATCTCACGTGAGACTGGAAATTCATGCAGTCATAGTTGTCGTTCTTCACCTGTGAGAGGCAATTACCTGAAGAAACAGATAGTAAAGAGATGATGGCACAGTGACTTCTTAAGTCACTGAGACAAAGTGTACCCAATCCCTTAGTCAGTGGAAAAATAATGTCAAAGAGTATGTATATTTTCTATACAGCCAGTGAAAAATTTATACAGGCAAACACATCCAACCAGAATACAATATGAATTAGATGCTGTGCTAGACATAAAAGATACACGGCTGTGCAATGACAGACCTTTAAGCCAGCCCACATAGGCAACAGGCCCTGCAAACTCTGCCAGCCTCACACTCCATCATTCAAGCTGGTGGCACATCTTCACAACACTTCTAATATCTGCTCACCAGTTCTTTTAACATTAACTGACTTTCTACCATGGGTCAAGCACTAAACCAGGAGCTCTCTCCAAATATATATAACCACATTTAATTTTCATAGTGTTATTTTTGCTTGATTATATCTCTCTATTCGGAATTCATGGCTATATTCATTTCGATGCATGCTTTAGTCCCTTCTGGATTCCACATCTGTACTGATATTCCTCCAGCAGAATATCAGTCAGAGACCTAAGCATGGAAGAGCCTCATCAAGATGTAAAGATACTCAGAGCCAGGGCCAGAGGCACCAAAGTGCTTTAGAAAAATCCCTTTTAAGTATAAACAATTATTTTTTACTATTTTGTACAGTTCATGCACAATTCAGATGAGCCACCATGGTGCTGGAGAGGTAAGAAAGAGTTGTATGGGGTGGGGAAATAAATAGCTGAACTTAAGTAGTAGGACTGTCCACAATATGGTAATGTGCATTTTTTTAGTTCTATTTTGATGAAAAAATTAGTGTTTACAATGTCACAAGGCAAATTAAACAATTTAATTAACCGAATTCATGTACAGTGGTATAATTCTGCCACTGTATTAGTCAGGGGTCTCCAGAGAAACAAAATCAGTAGAAGATACACACACATAGAGAGAGGGAGAGAGAAGTAGAGGGGGAGAGAGAGAGAAAAAAAGTCATGAGGTATTTATTGGCTTACACAGTTACAGAATCTGAGAAGTTCCACAATTTGGTGTCTGCAAACTGGAGACACAAAAAAGCCTGTGATATAATTCAGTCCAAGTCTGAGTGCCTAAAGGACAGCCAGTGGCTTAAATCCCAGTCCAAGGGCTGTAGAAAGTAAGATGAGATGTCCCAATTCAAGCACGCAGGAAGGAAGCAAAAAGAGAATTCCTCCTTTCTCTTCCTTTTGTTCTATTCAAGCCCACAATGGATTGGATAATGGCCACACATTTGGGGAAGGTGATCTACTTTATTGGGTCTCATCTGGAAAGACACTCACAGACAAACCCAGAAATAATATTTCATATGGGCACCTCCTAGCCAGCCAAATTAACCATAACAGCCACATTTCCTATGCTCTTATTTTATTCTGGAATATCTAGATATTATATCACACTGTTTCTGGGAATGGTGGGAAATGTTGGATTATGGGGCTTACAGGGTCATCTCCCACTTCCAACAATATACATATACCTAACCTATCAAATAGGCTTCCCTGATGGCTCAGACGGTAAGGAATCTGTGTGCAGTCCAGGAGTGCATGCTTAATTGTTGAGTCATGTCCAACTCTTGGCGACCCCATGGACTGTAGTCTGCCAGTCTCCTCTGTCCATCGGATTCTCCAAGAAAGAATACTGGAGTGGGCTGCCATTCCTTTCTCCAAGGGATCTTCTCAACCCAGAGATCCAAATCACGTCTCCTGCATTGTAGGTGGAATTTGTACTGTCTAAACCACCAGGGAAGCCCATTTGATGGGTTAGGCATTTGTATATTATTGATGAGTTAGGTATATGTATATTGAAGCAATCCAGGAGACCTAGGTTTAATCCCTGGGTTGGGAAGATCCTATGGAGAAAGGAGTGGCTACCCACTCCACCATTTCTGTCTAGAGAATTCCACAGACAGATGAGCCTGGTGAACTAATAGTCCATGGGGTCACAAAGAGTCAAGACACGACTGAGCAACTAACACACTTTTTCTACAACCCATCAAATATTCTAATAATGTCTCTCTTGAAATAGACAATAAACTTAGAGAAGAGAGAAAACATCTAATAATTCATTTTAGTAATCCAACTAAGAAAGGTTGGAGGTTTGAACTAAGGCTGTGAATATGGGGATAGAGAGCAGTTGACTGACAGGAGATATATTAAGGAGGCAAAATCAGTAAGACACTGTTACTAACTGGATATGGAAGAAAGAAAGAGAAAACTATTCCTAAATTTGGGCAACTAGAGAAATGTTGGTGTCATTAATTAAAATAGAGCTTTCAAAAGGACAAACAGGTATAAGAATTTATATATATATATATATATATTTATTTATTATATATATATTTATATATATGTGTGTGTGTATGTGTGTGTGTATGTGTACATAAGCACACACACACAACATGCATTTTCATATAACCCTCTTAAATACAAGATACTTTGAGACATTCACATGAAAATGTTGATTGCCTAGACCAGTGACTTGGCTTGAGCAATGCTCTTTGAGATACTCCTTTGTTCTGAGAAAGACAAAACCCTTCTCCTGACAGACATTGGCCCGGGTCCCAGAAGTCTTTAAAAATGTAGCCTAGCAGAAGTACATGGGCCTCTTAACTGGCCAGCAGACAGATTACTACTTCTAATTAGGCAGCTTTATAAAGAAGCTGCTGCTAAATCTCACTTGCTTAAGTTCCAAGAGCAATAGAGAGTCTACTTCCGTTTGCAGCAGGTACTTCCTGCCTTCCCTGCCAGTGCTCACTGCAAAGAGTACCACAGATAAGAGAGTATTTCCCATTGTTTGCGCTGATACTACATGCACTGTCAGTCAGAGACCACGGAGAGGAGTTCTGGAAACCAAAAATATGGCCCCGGTTGACAAGAAAATGCATCAGTTTCAAAAGAATGATTCTGTAGATTTGTGGGGATAGATTACAAGACATTATGAATAAAGTGGTGTGAGGGCAAGATTTCCTTCTTCCTCATGGCAGAATAATACATTATACAATATTTCAATATATTATATATACATTACATACACATACATATTCCTTATCTATTCATCTCTTGACTGACACTTGTTACCATACCTTGGCCACTGTGAATAATGCTACAATGAACATGGGAGTGCAGATATCTCTTTGATATCCTGTTTTTATTTCCTATGGATATATAATTCAGAAATAGGATTGTCAGACAGCATGGTAGCTCTATTTTTAATTCTTTGAAGAACCTCCATATTGTTTTCCAGAGTGGATACAGCAATGTACATTCCCACCAAAAAATGCACATGAGTTTCCTATTCTCTACAAATTTACCAAGATTTCCTACTTCTTGTCTTTTTGATGACAGTCATTCAGGCAAGGGGTGAGGAGATTTCATTATGACTTTGATTCACATTTCCCTAATGATTAGTGATGCTGAGCTCCTTTCATATGTACCTGTTGGCTATTTGTATATTTTTTTTTTTAGAAAAATGTCTTAGTTTTTCTGACCATTTTGTAATTGTATTACTTATTTTTTGCTATTGAGTTATAGGAGTCCCTTGTGTATTTTGGATATTAATTCCTAATCAGATAGATGATTTGCAAATATTTTCACCCTTTATAAAGGTTGCCATTTCATTCTGATTGTTTCTTTTGCTGTGCAGAAGCTTTTTCGTTTGATGTAGTCAAACAGAAACATCACTGTGCTTTTGGTGTCATATCAAAAAAAAAAAAAAATCATTGCCAAAACCAATGTCAAAAAGCTTTTCCTCTATGCATTCTTCTAAAACTCATGGATTCAGGTCTATGTTTGTAACTTTAATCCATTTCAAGTTAATTTTTGTTAGTGGTATAAAATAGAAAAGTTAACAGAGGTTACCAGAGTGGGGAAAATGCAGAGATGTTAGTGAAAGGGTACAAATTTCTAGCTATAAGATAGATAATTCTAGGGATCCAATAAAGTACAGAATAATGATTACAGTTAATAATACTGTAGTATGTACTTTAAAGTTACTAAGAGAGTAGACCTTCAGTGTTTTCACCACAGAAAATGAAACTGGAGTTACATGATGTGATGGAGGTGTCAAATAAAATATGGTAGTAATTGTTTTGCAATATACAAGTGTATCAAACAACAGAGTACATCTTAAACTTACACAATGTTTACCTCAATAAAGCTGGAATTTTTTTATTTTTAAAAAAGTAAAAAATGACTAAATTTTAAAGAAGGGGGAGCTGAGGGTACTATATTATAGTGATGTCCATTAAAATCTTACATTTAAATTCATAACGGTTTTGATAAAGGGAGGTCCAGCACCACCATGATGACTGAAGCAGCTTAAAGCAGCTTTACATTACACTGCTACTACTGCTACTGCTGCTAAGTCACTTCAGTCGTGTCCGACTCTGTGTGACCCCAGAGACAGAAGCCCACCAGGCTCCCCTGTCCCTGGGATTCTCCAGGCAAGAACAGTGGAGTGGGTTGCCATTTCCTTCTCCAATGCATGAAAGTGAAAATTGAAAGTGAAGTCACTCAGTATTGTCCAACTCTTAGCGACCCCATGGACTGCAGCCTACCAGGCTCCTCCATCCACGGGATTTTCCAGGCAAGAGTACTGGAGTGGGGTGCCATTGCCTTCTCCAACACAGAGGAAGCACGTCCATCTTTATTTCTCCTTCCTTTTATCTTCCTGTATCAGTCTTCTAGGGCTGCCATTATGAAACATCACAGACTGAGTGATTTAACAATGGTGAAGTCTATTTCTCATAGTTCTGAGTGGTTATAAGGTCAAGAACATGGTGTTAACAGATTTGGTTTCTCCTGAGGCTTCTCTCCTGGGCTTATAGATAGCTGTCTTCTTGCTGTGTTGTCAAATGATCTTTTCTCTGATGTCTCCTATAAAGACATCAGTACTATTGGATTAGGGCCCTACCCTTATGACCTCCTTTAACCTTAAATTCTTAAGGGCCCAATCTCCACCTATAGTCACATTGGATGTTAGGGATCCAAACTACAAATTTGCCAGTGGGTTGGGGAGGATGATTAAGTTCACAATAATTCCCGTTTATTCCCTTTCTCTCCTAAACAATTCAATCCAAAAAGCTTGTGTTGGGGCCAAGCCAGATAGGCATCAGACTAAAGTTTGGGTGAGGACTGATTGCAGTGGCAAGGTACAGTGTGTCGGATATGTGGGTGAGGAGAGTGACAGGGAGGCAAGGATAATATGTGAGTAGCTAGTAGTATATGAGTAGCTAATAGTATATGAGTACCAGTGTAGTATATGAGTAGCAGACAGGTTCAGGTATCAAAGACCAAACAATGGGGAAAATAGACATCCACGTTGGCAGAGCTGGAGAAGATGGCCCATCATGAGGTTTTGGCACCCATTCAAAGTGAGGTAGCGTTCCACCCAGAAAAGTGGCCTGGTCTAAGTGTCAGCAGACAGGCAGAATGAGGAGAGCGTCCATGTGGGAGAGGTAGCACCTGCCAGCACAGAATGTTGAATCCCAAGTGGGGTGAGAGGCTCCCCTAGTGGCTCATTGGTAAAGAACCCACCTGCCAATGCAGGAGACGTAAGAGACACAGGGTCAATCCCTGGAAGATCCCCTGGAGGAGGGCATGGCAACCCACTCCAGTATTCTTGCCTGAGAAATCCCACGGACAGAGGAACCTAGCAAGATTGGCAAAAGAGTCAAATACGACCTAGTGACTAAGCGACAACAAAATGGTGTGAGAAGTACAACATGCAAGTGGAGGGGGTGCTTGAGTGAGTTCTCAGAGCTCCACACGTGGAGGAGGGCATGGAAATGGCAGTGCAGCACATGAGTCTGAGTCTGAGTGGCTCTGAGGAGAATTTCCATATGGAGAGAAGGCAGTACCAAGAATGAGCTGGGTTATACAGAGGAGAATTCAACAAATTAAGTAAAAATGTTAAGAATAATGAGATCCTATATCTCACCATCAGAATGGAGCTACAGACATGAAAAAGGAGAAAACTAGAATGAACTCTGGGGTGCTGAACTGTAATTGGAAGTTTCAGTGTGAACTCACGATTTTCAGTATATAGAGAAAAATACAAATAAATATAAATGCATGTGTGTAAGCACGTACACTTGCATATATTCCCTAGTTCTGTCCAGTGAGGGAAACTGGAAGCAGTGACACACCAACTGCCATGAGCACAACCAGGTCTTTCTTACTAAATTGCATTTCCCTCTAAAAGGAATCCAGGAGCTTTGGAGAAATATTTGATTCCAGGCCTGTGGCAGTAGAAGGTACATTTGGATTGTCTGTCGTGCCAGAAAATAAGTATCAAGGAAAGATGAAAACATGTCAAAAAGAAAAAGAAGTCAGTTTGAAGGAGCTGTCACTGGCCAAATCTTTGCCAATATGAGCATTAAAGATTTATTATAGTTAAAGATTTAAATTCAATAGTAAGATCATAGTAAAATCTTAATTCAATAAAGTAGAAAACCAGATTTTATACATATAAATTTAAAAATACAAAATTTTAAAGTTTGATGAGAAATGGTATATTTACACAGACTCAAATTACCTCAAGAAATGTTCATTAATTACAAAGGGAACAAGAGTAATTTATGGTGGAGAAGCCTGAAAATTAGCACCTTAATCAAGTGATCAACATGATCATCAATAATGGGACAAATTACAATCATGAGCCACTGATACAATGCCATGAGAACACAGAATCATGAGGAAATGCTAAGCAAACCAAAGTGAGAGACAATTTATAAAATAATTGGCCTGTACTTTTTAAAGTTGCAGAGTGATTAACATTCAAGAAAAGACTGAGGACAGTTCCAGATTAAAAGTAACTAAAAGAGACAGAAAACTAAATGCAGTACATGATCCGGATCTGGATTCTTTTGCTGCAACTGACATTTATGCGTGATACTTGAATGGATCCTGAGGATTAGGCATTAGTGTTGCTGCAACTCATTTCTAATTCTGATGGTTTCATTGTGGTCCTTTAGGAAAATGTCTTTGTTGGGGAAAAACATATACTGAAATATTCAGACTTGACGGGGCAACAGGTTGGTAATTTAATTTCAAAGAGCTTAGGAAAAGAAGTTTTTGTATTGTGCTTACATAATTTTTGTAAGTTCTGAGGTTATTTTCAAAATTGGAAGGAAAAAAGGAGATATATAATCTACAGTTAAAGCAACCCGACAAGTAATTGTAGAGAAAGGTAGGGCAGGGATTTACTGTAAAGGAGCATGAGGAAAATTTCAGGGGTAATGAAAATTTCTGTAACTTGAATGGAGTGGTGGTTACTTTGGTGTCTATATTAATCAAAACTTACCAGACTGTATATTTAAGATATGTGCACCTGGCTGCAATATACCTTAATGAAGTAATAAACATAGAAAAAACAGGGTCAGTGAGTTGAGACAATTCATTCAAATTGCTTGGTTTGGAAAAACAGAAGAGAAATAAGGCATAGCTCAAGGAGGATCTAGAGGTTAAGAAAATAGCTTTCCTTTTATTTTTCTTTATCTCTAAACATGCGTTTGTAACATGTGACTATATCATATGAAATATCTGAGCATGTCAAAGGGAAAAGACATCCTGGGGAGAGAGGCTGGAACTAGAGCATAGGAAAAGCTGAGACAGAAAGAGGGTGGCTGCCAGAGCAGAGTACTGGAAGAGATAGAAAAACAGATCTGGTCAGAAGCATCCTTCATTCCCATGACCAAATGAAAATGGCTTAAGATGTGGGGAGATAGATGGCTGAGGATCCTCAGCCTGAATCTCTCTCTTTCTTTTGAAATAAATTTGGGTGTTTCTTTTGACTATGAAAGACTTAAAATGGCTAAGTAGATTTTAAAAGGTGGTACAAGCCTGAAATTGGAATACCAGATCTGACTATACTAACTGTGTAATAGAACGTGGTAGCTTGCCCACTAATCCAGACTTTAGCTAGAAGAAAAGAAAATTTCCTTAAATCTGTCCTTAGTCTAATTATGCAGCCTCAATCATCTTAATTCCTTAACTCTATCTCCTAGAATAAGCAGTTCACTCAAATATAAAGAATCTGAAGGAAATAAAGCAATAGGCCTGAAAGAAATGTATCATATCCTGACCCACTCAGCAATCTGTACAATTTTATGTGATTAATATTTAAGTGGACATGATGATGATATGCATTTTGTTCTCTTAGCCCAGCAATGTGAAGAAGTATAGGAAGTATGGAAAATTACTCCTGAAAGAGCTAAGGGAGAAAACTTTGGTACCTGTGTATAGACTGCTAGGTCGCTTCAGTCGTGTCTGACTCAGCAACCCCATGGACTGCAGCCTACCAGGTTCCCCCGTCCCTGTGATTCTCCAGGCAAGAACACTGGAGTGGCTTGCCATTTCCTTCTCCAATGCATGAAAGTGAAAAGTGAAAGTGAAGTCGCTCAGTCATGTCCGACTCTTAGCGACCCCACAGACTGCAGCCCACCAGGCTCCTCCATCCATGGGATTTTCCAGGCAAGAGTACTGGAGTGGGGTGCCATTGCCTTCTCCAGTGTATAGACTAGTTCTATGCTTTTCAGAAAGTTAGTCACTCAGTCATGTCTGACTCTCTGCGACTCCATGGACTGTAGCCCACCAGGCTCCTCTCTCCGCGGAATTCTCCAGGCAAGAATACTGGAGTGGGCTGCCATTTCCTACTAGCTGGTGACAAATTCTGTTTTCAAAGCTTTTTTTTTTTTTTTTTTTTTTGGTAACAAATATACCAGGAAACTGTATATTATGTTGTTGTTGTTCTTGTTTTTTAATAAGCTTTACTGTTTCATTAGGATTCAAGGATGAGAACTATTTTTAAAGAGAAAGAATGTCAACAATGGAAATGAGAGTTTTCCAAGACTCAATCAAAAACACAGCTGGGCAGCCTCAGCTTTTAGCTCTTCTCAGTGTGTCTCTCGCCACCTGAGAGGCTTTAATCCACTGAGTCTTCAACATGGGAAGGTCCCATCCTGTAAGAATATATAGTACCCTCACTTGATCTTAGCCAACAACCAGGTGGACATATCAAAGGAAGGGGAGAGTGGGAAGAATTGGGAGAAGAACACTGACATATATACACTGCCGTGTGTAAAATAGATAGCTAGTGGGAAGCTGCTCTATAGCACTGGGAGTTCAGCTTGGTGCTCCGTGATGGCCAAGAGGGATGGGATTTAGGGGAGGAAGCTTACCCAGGGAGGGGATAGATATACCCATACGGCTGATTTCACTTTGTTGTACAGCAGAAACTAACACAACATTGTAAAGTAACTATACTTCAATAAAAAAAAAAAATTTTTTAAAGAGTCTACAGTATCAGTTAGATGGCTTAAGTATTCCATTTGACCAAAATTCAATATATCATATGCAAATAGCATACATTTTTGACAATTCTAAACAAAACTATTTCCATTTCTGAAAGTAAGCTGCATTATTTCTCTCAAACAGTTTGCTTTCCCAAAAGAAAACAAAAAAATTTGGTGAGTGCATTTATTTTCAGTATTGTTATGGGAATTATGCAATGGAATAAGAAAGGGCTGGTTTGTTTCTGATATGTATTCAAGCACACTACTCAATGATTTCACTGGAAAAGATGTATATTAAAGCTACACTAAGAGGTAATTTAAGTAATGGAAATTGGATCCTTTCCTTCAGGTACAAATTTCCCCATAAAGGCAATATATGAAATTGTTTTATTTGTGGGCTTTTTCATTTTTGTTGTATGAGTTGGTTGAACTGGAGGACATCAGGCAATCACTTTTACATAGACAGCTTGGAAACCAAACATTCTTGTCCCAATTTTTGAAAACACAGAGAATTGAGAAAAACAGATTTTTTTCAGTATCACTGGATCCAGAATCTCATAGTGATATTCATCCTACAACCCTCAGACCATATGTGGCTCACAGAATATGGCATGCTGCTTTCTACTAAGTCACATTATGAAGCCAGACTACTTCCTCTGGATTGTGATACAACAGTTGACCTGGAAGATGAGAGATTTAAAACAGTCATCGCAACAGACACAGATGGACTCTCACCAAGGCGGTGGGAGGAATGCATGAAGCCAGCTACCAAGAAATGAATGACAGATTCTCCTTGACTGATCTCTCCCTCAACCTGAAATAATACTCCTCACATCATTACACTTATTTAGCTGTTTTGATAAGCTGATTTTTAAATGATACTATGAAAAACTACAATTGGGCATTATAATAATTAGGCTGAATTCTTTAGTGATTTCTCAGGACATCTGATGGTCATGTGGTGGTGGGGGAGGCAGGAAATGATCTTCAATATTAAGGAGAGGTAACTGGTGATAAAAGTAAGGTCCAATGCTGTAAAGAGCAATATTGCATAGGAACCTGGAATGTCAGGTCCATGAATCAAAGCAAATTGGAAGCGGTCAAACAAGAGATGGCAAGAGTGAATGTCGACATTCTAGGAATCAGCGAACTGAAATGGACTGGAATGGGTGAATTTAACTCAGATGATCATTATATCTACTACTGCAGGCAGGAATCCCTCAGAAGAAATGGAGTAGCCATCATGGTCAACAAGAGAGTCCGAAATGCAGTACTTGGATGCAATCTCAAGAATGACAGAATGATCTCTGTTCATTCCAAGGCAAACCATTCAATATCACAGTAATCCAAGTCTATGCCCCAACCAGTAACACTGAAGAAGCTGAAGTTGAACGGTTCTATGAAGACCTACAAGACCTTTTAGAACTAACACCCAAAAAAGATGTCCTTTTCATTATAGGGGACTGGAATGCAAAAGTAGGAAGTCAAGAAACACCTGAAGTAACAGGCACATTTGGCCTTGGAATACAGAATGAAGCAGGGCAAAGACTAATAGAGTTTTGCCAAGAAAATGCACTGGGCATAACAAACACCCTCTTCCAACAACACAAGAGAAGACTCTATACATGGACATCACCAGATGGTCAACACCGAAACCAGATTGATTATATTCTTTGCAGCCAAAGATGGAGAAGCTCTATACAGTCAGCAAAAACAAGACCGGGAGCTGACTGTGGCTCAGACCATGAACTCCTTATTGCCAAATTCAGACTGAAATTGAAGAAACTAGGGAAAACCACTAGACCATTCAGGTATAACCTAAATCAAATCCCATATGATTATACGGTAGAAGTGAGAAATAGATTTAAGGGCCTAGATCTGATAGATAGAGTGCCTGATGAACTATGGAATGAGGTTCGTGACATTGTACAGGAGACAGGGATCAAGACCATCCCCATGGAAAAGAAATGCAAAAAAGCAAAATGGCTGTCTGGGGAGGCCTTACAAATTGCTGTGAAAAGAAGAGAAGCAAAAAGCAAAGGAGAAAAGGAAAGATACAAGCATCTGAATGCAGAGTTCCAAAGAATAGCAAGAAGAGATAAGAAAGCCTTCTTCAGCAATCAATGCTAGAGATCTCTTCAAGAAAATCAGAGACACCAAGGGAAGATTTCATGCAAAGATGAGCTCAATAAAGGACAGAAATGGTATGGACCTAACAGAAGCAGAAGATATTAAGAAGAGGTGGCAAGAATACACAGAAGAACTGTACAAAAAAGAGCTTCACGACCCACATAATCATGATGGTGTGATCACTGACCTAGAGTCAGACATCCTGGCATATGAAGTCAAGTGGGCCTTAGGAAGCATCACTACGAACAAAGCTAGTGGAGGTGATGGAATTCCAGTTGAGCTATTCCAAATCCTGAAAGATGCTGCTGTGAAAGTGCTACACTCAATATGACAGCAAATTTGCAAAACTCTGCAGTGGCCACAGGACTGGAAAAGCTCAGTTTTCATTCTAATCCCAAAGAAAGGCAATGCCAAAGAATGCTCAAACTACCACACAATTGCACTCATCTCACACACTAGTAAAGTAATGCTTAAAATTCTCCAAGCCAGGCTTCAGCAATATGTGAACCGTGAACTTCCTGATGTTCAAGGTGGTTTTAGAAAAGGCAGAGGAACCAGAGATCAGATTGCCAACATCCGCTGGATCATGGAAAAGGCAAGAGAGTTCCAGAAAAACATCTATTTCTGCTTTATTGACTATGCCAAAGTCTTTGACTGTGTGGATCACAATCAACTGTGGAAAATTCTTCAAGAGATGGGAATACCAGACCACCTGATCTGCCTCTTGAGAAATTTGTATGCAGGTCAGGAAGCAACAGTTAGAACTGGACATGGAACAACAGACTGGTTCCAAATAGGAAAAGGAGGAAGTCAAGGCTGTATATTGTCACCCTGCTTATTTAACTTATATGCAGAGGACATCATGAGAAACGCTGGACTAGAAGAAACACAAGCTGGAATCAAGACTGCCAGAAGAAATATCAATAACCTCAGTTATGCAGATGACACCACCCTTATGGCAGAAAGTGAAGAGGAACTAAAAAGCCTGTTGATGAAGGTGAAAGAGGAGAGTGAGAAAGTTGGCTTAAAGCTCAACATTCAGAAAACGAAGATCATAGCATCCGGTCCCATCACTTCATGGGAAATAGATGGGAAAACAGTAGAAACAGTATCAGACTTTATTTTTCTGGGCTCCAAAATCACTACAGATGGTGACTGCAGCCATGAAATTAAAAGATGCTTACTCCTTGGAGGAAAGTTATGACCAACCTAGATAGCATATTCAAAAGCAGAGACATTACTTTGCCAACCAAGGTTCATCTAGTCAAGGCTATGGTTTTTCCTGTGGTCATGTATGGATGTGAGAATTGGACTGTGAAGAAGGCTGAGCGCCGAAGAATCGATGCCTTTGAACTGTGGTGTTGGAGTAGACTCTTGAGAGTCCCTTGGACTGAAAGGAGATCCAACCAGTCCATTCTGAAGGAGATCAGCCCTGGGATTTCTTTGGAAATAATGATGCTGAAGCTGAAACTCCAGTACTTTGGCCACCTCATGTGAAGAGCTGACTCATTGGAAAAGACTGATGCTGGGAGGGATTGGGGCAAGAGGAGAAGGGGACGACAGTGGATGAGATGGCTGGATGGCATCACTGACTCGATGGACTGAGTCTGAGTGAACTCCGGGAGTTGGTGATGGACAGGGAGGCCTGGCGTGCTGCAATTTATGGGGTTGCAAAGAGTCGGACACGACTGAGCGACTGATCTGATATGATCTGATCTGAATGCGTTTTAATAAACAGTGCAAGATTTAGAGATAGACATGAGTCCCATTCTGAGTTTTGTTACTTACAAACTATAATCTCAATGTTTTCATTTGTTCTATGGGCCCATATATATTGTGGAGAAATGCTGCTGAGAATCAATGATGTGATGCAGGCAAACTAACTGGAATGTCAGTGTTGCCCAATAATTGACAGTTATTATTCATTTATAAGATTCCTGAGTCATCTTGTTATTACATAGGTCCTATTATTGACTCTTACTCAAAAAATGAAAGATTATATCAGTGATTTTTAGTGAGTTTTTATTAATCAACAGTAATAAGTGCTTTCATATTGAAAGCATTTAATAGGTAGATCCACAAATTAAAAGTCTTAACCAGGTTCACTCATGAAAAAACTGACAAAACTGAAACATTCCACATAAAACATTACTGTGTTGTTTTGATACTTTCAAGGCAATTTCAGTCTTAATTAAATGGGCAGAAAATCATGGAAGGTAAGCCTGTTTTGATTTTTCACTGGCTTCTCTTTTGTGTAGGAATAGAAATCATGGAGTCACAGCATTTTAGATCTAGAGATGGGCCATAGAGATCTTTAATCAACCCCTTTATTTTACAGATGACTAAACTAAGGCCCAGTGAGACAAAGTGACTTGCACATGATCATAAGATCAGAGCCAAAATTAGAAATCAGGTCACAGAAATCTCAATGCAGTTTTCTTTATTCTACATTATACTGCATAAATCAAGATGTAGTGGTATGTTCTGATGCACTAAAACAGAATTCAGTGGTGAGTTGTTCTGGAGCAAAAGACCTCCAGGATTAATGCAACTCAAGATGAGAGAAAAATGGCAACTCATACAATTAATATTTCAAGGGAAATAATAAATATAACATCATTATTCTTTAGCCCCTTGGCACACCATCTATACTTGGGTCTTACAAAATTATTGGCATGATCAAAAAGCATGTTGGTCTTTTCAAGGTAATTGTAAATGGCTCTCTTGAGGGAAAATTATTTCAAAATACGTTTTGCTCTTTGAAGATTTGCTGGTTGTGTGGAAACATTCAACCACATCCTTGTTCTTCAAGGGCAGAGTGGTTTTGTCTCAGCACACTTGCTGGATGATCTTTGGAGGGTACTTAATTGATTTCTGCCTAAGTTTCCACCTCCATTTGTATTGTGATATTTGACAGTAGCTTTGAAGTTTGTACATGGATTAGTTGAGCTAGTAAAGCATTACATAAAGCATTTAACATGATAGCATAAGAGAAAAATGTAACAAATACTACATATTACTATTATTGTTATGACCATTATTACCACTACTATACGTTGTCATTGAAATTTCAATACTTTGGCCACCTGATGCAAAGAACTGAGTCACTGGAAAAGACCCTGATGTTGGGAAAGATTGAAGGCAGGAGGAGAAGGGGAAAACAGAGGATGAGATGTTTGGATGGCATCACCAACTCAATGGACATGAGTTTGAGCAAGCTCCAGGAGTTGGTGATGGACAGGGAGTCCTGGCATGCTGCAGTCCATGGGGTCGCAAAGAGTTGGACATGACTGAGTGACTGAAATGAATGATACATTGTCAAAAGCAGGTAATGTTCATATATAGCAAGGTTAGATTCTAAATTCTCCTCCTCAAACTTCATGAAGGTGGCTTTCCTATCTCAAGTCACTGTGTCATCTTAAATGATGCCAGAAAATTTTGTCTTTATCAACCTCTGTGCTGTTTGCTATTGTATTTCAAAACTCCAAAAGAAAACAATGGTTAATAAGTATTCACACTTGTTTCAATGGACTCATAAGGTTCTTTGACAGTCTTCTTACTCTTCTTAACAGCTTTTCAAATATCCTAAGCTCCCTTCACTTGGAAATTAAGATGAACATAAGAGGAAATGTTTTGAGAAATGTGAATAAAAAATAAATGTAATATAAGATGTTTCCAGGCATCTGTAAGAATATGATTTCACTTGCTTTTAATGATTGCATATAACTTATTAGTTCTAAGAAAAACAACAGAAATAATTAGAAGAGGTTTTCCTTCTTTTCTTTTTTTTTTTTTTTTTTTGCATTTTCCATCACCTTAGTTCAGGGCCTAGAGCTGAACTAAACATAAATACAAATCGGACTAATTATAAATAGACCTAGTAAATACTGCTGAATTAACGGATAAAATAAACCAAAGTGTCATGGAAAATCTAAGTTGTCAAAATATTTGCAGCTGTAACATTTCTTCAGTATAGATTTTTTTTCCCCCTCTCTTTTCTTTATATGTCTTCATTGGCAAAATCTGGATGGATAAGCCTTGTCTCCTTGCCAAGACTTACAATGTGTATACAACTCTCTGTCACCTCTAGGGGGACAGTTATTAGGTATTCACCATCCACATGCCTATAGCTGATTACTCTGGAGGCCAAGCTAAAGAAAGTTCACTTCAAATTATATTAGCAACAGATTCCAGAACACTGGAGAAATAATGCATTTCTCAAACACAGTACTTCTTTTTTTTCTGATAAAACACATTTTCAAGTTAGACCAAAGTCAACAGGCCAAGATCATGACTAAAATTACATCAAAAAACACATACATGGTAACGGAATATACATCAAGCCATTTTTAATTTTATGCTCATTTTGTGCTCATTTGATAGCCAACACTATACTTCTTTCCTAAAAACTGTGATTAGATTTTACTCTGTTAGGTAAGTATTGTCTAAATTAGACTGCCAGCTAAAAACATTGTGAAAAAAAGTTTAAATATAGTGAATACTGGAAAAATTTTAGGGCAAATACAATTGATACGAATATGAATTAAATTTGATTTATGATGGATATAAGTTAGGTTTGATTCCAGATAGATTTTAAAAAGTTAATTTACAAATACCTTTTAGATGTCAAAAGTTTGCTATTGAAAAAAATACATCTACAAAGTAAGTTAAATAAAACTTACTTTAAAAAATGCCTATGAAGTAATACTGAATTATTTTTCCCCTCTGGGATATAGGAAAATAAATTTTAGACTTTTCATGAAAGAAAAGCTATAGAATTTTCACCAACTCAACCTGACAAAATAAGTCTCTTGAATCATTTAAGTAACTAAAATCTCCTGCCACAAAAAAATACTTTCTCTGATAAACTAAGATCAGTGTCTTCACTTTTTGTTTATCTTAAGATAGCTGTCTGAAGACAATTATCACAAAGACAGTTTCTCTGTGTTCTTTTCCTCCTTGATTTCAAAACCCTTGAGACCAGGAAAGAGAAGAATCAGGGTTGATGAGCTGAAAAACACATCCTACAAAAAACCAATACATCTTTATGATTCTTCCCTTATTTGGTAGCATCATCTACAGAATAATGTTGCAAATCCCTATCATGACACTTAAAGGCTTTCATTAAGCTAAGATCTCACTGCATTCCTCTGCATATTTCATAGCCTGGCCACATCAAGTTTTTTGCCATTTCTGAAACACACCACAGGCCTTCTTGCTTCCAAATCTTTGATCACAGTGTTTTTTCATCCTGAAGCCTTTAGAAGAACCCATTTCTTCAACCCTTTTCTGCTCTCCAAAAGTTTACTCATCCTTCAAGTCCAAATAAAATGTTCGCTTATTTATAAACCTTTCTGGATATCCCGTCTGAATCAGCTCGCGGTATAATATAGTGCTTTCTGTTAGGTAGTATGTGCGTGCGTGCCAAGTTGCTTCAGTTGTGTCCAATTCTTTGTGATGCTGTGGACTGAAGCCCACCAGGCTGTTTTGTTTATGGAATTAAACAGGCCAGAATCCTGAAGTGGGTTGCTGAGTCCTTCTCCAGGGCATCTTCCCAACCCAGAGACTGAACCTATGTCTCTCACATTTCCTGCACTGGCAGGCAGGTTCTTTACCAATAATGCCACCTGGGAAGCCCACTAGGTAGAAGCAGGTGGTCAAAAGCGAAGGATAAAGATTGCCTCATCTAAATTATAATTCTACCTCTGACATGTTTAAAATATGGGAGACTTTGATAAGTCCCTTGAGTAGAGAGAATATCTACTTTCCTGGGCTATTTTAAGGATCAGGGATAGTATAATAGCTGCACATACACTATAGAGTCAAAATATTAGATCTCATGTTGCTTCACCCTCCCTCCCGAGGGTCCTTCTTCATTTTGAATGGTGCACAGACACTAGATCGTAGCATATGTTTAAAACAGATGTCCACCGAATTCAAATAATAAAGGAATACAGATGTGAGAAACTACTGTTACTCTCATTCCTTGGAAAGCTGCATGTTTATTTTAGGCTGTCAAGAATTGCCTCACAGCCTTCTAAGGAAAGGCTAAAATGCCAAGATGGGGCCCAAAACAGCCAAATGAAGGAGCCAGTTGCGATACGTCAGTAATTCTGGGTAACAGGCTCCCACTATTCTTCATGGACTCTCTGAGGTTTAATAACAGTTTAACAAGTTACAGGACTTACCAAGAAACTTCAGTAAAACTTGTTGACCACATCACTACAACCCCAAGGAATCACAGATCAAATTAAAGAGAATGTTTCAGTATCAGAGCATAAACAGTCTCAAGGTCAAAGGACTGTTCCCAATTAAATAACAGAAGGACGTGATCATCATACTATTCTTAGCACACATCTCCTGGAATGGAACTTTTTTTTTAAGCAATCAAAAATGAAAGGAAACATAATCAGAGCTGGATGTGCAACTTCTAAATAAAAACTGATCCTTGAACCCAAAGCTATGTCTTGATTCTCAGAACAATAACACCAACAACATAATAATAATATAATTTGGATTTGGGTTGTTCATGGAACAAGGAGAGATATGTTTAGTTTTAATAAGTGAGAGCAAAGCATGTGGTGCCTTTTTAAAGATGTCAGTGTAAGGCTCAGATTAAGTAAACACATAGAAAAAAAAATCTCAGCAACTGTAAAAACATATGTTTTAAGGTCTTTAATAATCAGATTAAAACAGGAAGAAATTCCTCTTTTGATATTTCCTGAGTGAGACATAGGTCCTCCTGAAAGGGTCCTGGTGACACACAAGCCTTTATACTGACTTTGGGCACTGCTCTCTGCTCCCAAACACTCAGCCCAGAAAAATTGCAGGCTTCTGTTCACCTGTGAAATTGAGTGTGCACCCAATTCAACCTCCGTAGACAGAATGAAACACTGAACGATAAGAGAGTGAGGAGAGTGATGTGAATTTGTAAGAAATACACGTATGCTGTTGGAGTCTAATAGAAATATTTTAACCACTGGCCTGAATCCAATCTGCACAGTAATTTAATAGACTATCAACCACAAATGCAATCCATAAGGCCAGTAAATGGGTACCAAATGCTGTAGCTGATTTTCTTGGAATGGCATTGGTAGACTCAAACTAATCTACGTGGAAAAGGAAGCTGCCCAGCAACGTCATATAGTCAAAATCATCAATAAGAAAGTGTAACCAATCATATCCTTATGATATATTGCTTTGGAAGAAATTTGATCTCTCTAGGCCCTAACTCTGAAAGACTTTTTTTTTTTTTTTTTGTCACAGGTTTCTTTTTTTGTAGTATACTGTATCTCATTAAATGTAGAGGGAACTCGTGGGAACAGAACTTGAAGCTGATGTTTTCAAAACACCATATAAGCATACATTTAAAAATGACACGCACATGACACCACCCTTATGGCAAAAAGTGAAGAGGGACTAAAGAGCCTCTTGATGAAAGTGAAAGAGAAGAGTGAAAAATCTGGCTTAAAACTCAACATTCAGAAAACTAAGATCATGGCATTTGGTCCCATCACTTCATGACAAATAGATGGGGAAAAATGGAAACAGTGACAGACTTTAATTTCTTGAGCTCCAAAATCACTGCAGATAGTGACTGCAGTCATAAAATTACAAGATGCCTGCTCCTTGGAAGAAAAGCTATGACAAGCCTGGACAGCATATTAAAAAGCAGAGACATTACTTCACTGACAAAAGTCCATATAGTCAAGCTATGGTTTTTCCAGTAGTCATGTATGGATATGAAAAATTGGACCATAAAGAAGGCTGAGCACCAAAGAATTGATGCTTTTGAACTGTGGTGTTGGAGAAGACTCTTGAGAGTCCCTTGGACTTCAAGGAGATCAAACCAGTCAATCCTAAAGGAAATCAATCCTAAATATTCATTATAAGGACTGATGCTGAAGCTCCAATACTTTGGCCACCTGATGCAAAGAGCCGATTCATTAGAAAAGATCCTGATGCTTGGAAAGATTGAAAGCAGGAGAAGGGGATGACAGAGGGTGAAATGGTTGGATGGCATCACTGACTCAATGGACATGAGTCTGAGCAAGCTCCAGGAGATGGTGAAGGACAGGGAAGCCTGGCATGCTGCAGTCCATTGAGTTGCAGAGAGTCGGACATGACTGAGTGACTGAACAGCAACAATGATTTTTTTTTTTTTTTCCTTTCAAAGCAGCTTATTGCAACTTGTATCATTTGGATACTGTTTTACAATTCCAATTCAGGGAATTCTTTTCAGAGTCACTTAAGGAGCCCTAAAAGGAAATTAATCCCATCACTTTATAATCATAATTCAGAGAAGATGGACTCAGAGGGTTGTGATTAGCTCCATTCTGCCTCTACTAAATAGAAACATTTAGGTTAGGTATAATAATATTTTATAAGGGAAAAATACAAATAAAACTTTTGTAGAAGGAAGCCATTTTTTTAAGTCATGGAAAGACTTTAAGACCACAATGAACTGCCTTATCTAGATAATTTGGAATTGTCTAAAAGGATAGAAGTAAACCAGCTGTTCTGAATGTCCCTTCCAGCTGAAGAGTAGATTCTTTTGAATCACATGTAGTGTATGACAATAAGACTGCCCACCAGATATGCTGGTTAAATGCAGCTTTCTCCTACTACTATATGATGTTGTCCATATAAATCCCCACTAATGCTCTTTCTTTCCATGGATGCTCAGCTGAAAATAAAATATCAATTGTTTATGTAAGAAAGTTAATTTTACCATTAGAAACTATATTGCTGACAGGACAGAAAAATATTAGAAGCTACCTTGAAAAATCCAACATCATATTTTATTTATTTGTTCAGAAGCAATCAGGTATTTATAATTCATTATGTGACAGTATCCTAAGTACTGACATGCAGAAGTCAATAAAAAGAGGCAACGGTCCTTGATCTCATAGAATTTGCATTCTTATATGGAAGGTAAACTTCAGATTAAGTTACACAAATACATATGCAATTAAGTATTCTGGTTAGGTCTGTGATGAAAAAGCAAAGTACTCTGATAGAGAAGAAAGGATGATCTAATTTAAGTTTGAGGAAAAAACATTAATCTGAGTTCTGTAAGAACATTAGAATTTACCAAGTGGATGTTCACTTCAGCAGAGAAAGCAATGTGTAGAAAGGTCTGCAATGTGGCAAAGATCTTAATATTTTCAAGGACTGAAAGGTGGACAGTGAAGCAAGGGCTTCACTAGGGATGGAGAGTAAGGTGAGGCTGGAGAAATAGGTGCAGGCCAGGCCTTGCAGGGCTCCATAGGATACGTCAGTGATGTAGCCTTTTCTTCCTAAATGCAACGGAAAACTACTGAAGGGTCTTAATCAAGGGGAGACCACGAGCAAACTAAATTGATAAAAAGTTCACTCCAGCACAGGGAGAGGTAGGGATAAAATTACAGGGAAACAAGGCTATTGTACCTCTAAAATAATTCACATAGGGCTCTGAGAGTGACAGTGGAGATGGAAAGAAGCAGGCAGCTCTGAAATATACCTCCTGTGATATTACAGTATAAATTTAATGTCCGGAAATAAACACCAATTGCTTCTATTTGATTCAAGATAAAACTCTAGCAATAACCTTACAAAAATGTCCTAAATGAAGGCCTTTCCAGTTACAGGTTAGAGAAAACAGAATAGGGCAGTAGAGTTTATAAAACTAATCACATGTTTACCTACCAGGAGAGCTCTCTAATCCCTGGAGTATCATCTGATGAATACAGGTTCATGTCAAAGGTTTCTGTTGTGATTAGTATCCCACTAGGCGGGATTATAGGGGACTGGAATGCAAAAATAGGAAGTCAAGAAACACCTGGAATAACAGGCAAATTTGGCCTTTGAGTACAGAATGAAGCAGGGCAAAGGCTAATAGACTTCTGCCAAGAGAACACACTGGCCATAGCAACACCCTCGTCCAGCAACACAAGAGAAGACTCTACACATGGACATCACCAGATGGTCAACACCGAAATCAGATTGATTATATTCTTTGCAGCCAAAGATGGAGAAGCTCTATACAGTCAGCAAAAACAAGACCAGGAGCTGACTGTGGCTCAGATCATGAACACCTTATTGCCAAATTCAGACTGACATTGAAGAAAGTAGGGAAAACCACTAGACCATTCAGGTATGACCTAAATCAAACGCCTTATGACTATACAGTGGAAGTGAGAAATAGATAAGGGACTAGATCTGACAGAGTGCCTGAAGAACTACAGATGGAGCTTCGTGACATTGTACAGGAGACAGGAATCAAGACCATCCCCAAGAAAAAGAAGTGCAAAAAAGCAAAATGGCTGTCTGAGGAGGCCTTTCAAATAGCTGTGAAAACAAGGGAAGCAAAAAGCAAAGGAGAAAAGGAAAGATATAAGCATCTGAATGCAGAGTTCCAAAGAATAGTAAGGAGAGATAAGAAAGCCTTCCTCAGCGATCAATGCAAAGAAATACAGGAAAACAACAGAATGGGGAAAACTAGAGATCTCTTTAAGAAAATTAAAGATACCAAGGGAAAATTTGATGCAAAGATGGGCACAATAAAGGACAGAAATGGTATGGACCTAACAGAAGCAGAAAATATTAAGAAGAGATGGCAAGAATACACAGAAGAACTGTACAAAAAAAATCTTCACAACCCAGATAATCATGATTGTGTGATCACTCACCTAGAGCCAGACATTCTGGAATGTGAAGTCAAGTGGGCCTTAGGAAGCATCACTACGAACAAAGCTAGTGGAGGTGATGGAATTCCAGTTGAGCTATTTCAAATCCTGAAAGATGATGCTGTGAAAGTGCTGCACTCAATATGCCAGCATATTTGGAAAACTCTGCAGTGCCCACAGGACTGGAAAAGGTCAGTTTTCATTCCAATCCCAAAGAAAGGCAATGCCAAAGAATGTTAAAAACTATCACACAATTGTACTCATCTCACACAGTAGTAAAGTAATGCTCAAAATTCTCCAAGCCAGGCTTCAGCAATACATGCATCATGAACTTCCAGATGTTCAAGCTGGTTTTAGAAAAGGCAGAGGAACCAGGGATCAAATTGCCAACATCTACTGCATCATGGAAAAAGCAAGAGAGTTCCAGAAAAATATCTATTTCTGCTTTATTGACTATGCCAAAGCCTTTGACTGGAACACAATAAACTGGAAAATTCTGAAAGAGATGGGAATATCAGACCACCTGACCTGCCTCTTGAGAAACCCATATGCAGGTCAGGAAGCAACAGGTAGAACTGGACATGGAACAACAGACTGGTTCCAAATAGGCAAAGGAGTATGTCAAGGCTGTATATTGTCACCCTGCTTATTTAACTTATATGCAGAGTACATCATGAGAAATGCTGGGCTGGAAGAAGCACAAGCTGGAATCAAGATTGCCGGAAGAAATATCAATAACCTCAGATATGCAGATGGCACCACCCTTATGTCAGAAAGTGAAGAGGAACTAAAAAGCCTCTTGATGAAAGTGAAAGAGGAGAGTAATAAAGTTGGCTTAAAGCTCAACATTCAAAAAACTAAGATCATGGCATCTGGTCCCATCACTTCATGGGAAGTAGATGGGGAAACAGTGGAAACAGTGGCTGACTTTATTTTCTTGGGCTCCAAAATCACTGCAGATGGCTATTGCAGCCATGAAATTAAAAGACGCTTACTCCTTGGAAGGAAAGTTATGACCAACCTAGACAGCATATGAAAAAGCAGAGACATTATTTTGCCAGCAAAGGTCCATCTAGTCAAGGCTATATTTTTTCCAGTAGTTATGTATGGATGTGAGATTGGACTATAAAGTAAGCTGAGCACCAAAGAATTGATGCTTTTGAACTGTAGTGTTGGAGAAGACTCTTGAGAGTCCCTTGGACTGCAAGAAGATCCAACCAGTCCATCCTAAAGAACATCAGTCCTGGGTGTTCATTGAAAGGACTTATGTTGAAGCTGAAACTCCAATACTTTGGCCACCTGATGCAGACAGCTGACTCATTTGAAAAGACCCTGACGCTGGGAAAGATTTAGGGCAGGAGGAGAAAGGGACGACAGGATGAGATGGCTGGATGGCATCACTGACTCGATGGACATGGGTTTGGGTGAACTCCGGGAGCCGGTGATGGACAGGGAGGCCTGGCATGCTGCGGTTCATGAGGTCGCAAAGAGTCAGAGCGACTGAACTGAGGTGGGATTAAGTTCAGAATTTGCCAATTCACAGCGAGTATACTTTTATGTGGTTACTGTAATCTGAAGGTTTAGGCAAAGAGAATATGCTTAGTTGGAAGAAAGGTAGAACAAAATAAATTATTTGCTCATAAGTAAATATACATAAATATGAAAGAAAACCATTAAACAGGATTTCTAAAGTGTTCCAAAGCAGTTGTCCTTGAATGTGACTGGGGATTTGGGTACATTAAACTGAAAATAGTTATGTGCAAATGTCCATATTAATAAAAGTTAAAAAGGTTTGAGCAATGTTAAACATGGTCCTTGGAGATAAGCTAATTAGTAAACTAGAGAGTCTTGAAACTCTCAAGTGCCATCTTTGAACTGAATAAGACATCTACTAATGAAGTCCCCAATGGGCTAATAGTCTATATCTGGCAGTATGTGTATTTCTGAATTTCAAGCTGAATTTCAACTATGTTGATGCATTAAAAAATGCTATGAGATATTACTCCATAAAGAAAAAGGAGGGTAAAAATGTTTACAGCACCCTAAGCTGAAAGCATTTGATTTTTCATTTCTTGGTCATATACAATGCAGCTAAAACAAGTACATGCAACCAAAGTACCCAATAAACAGAGAGGAAAAAGGGTTAAAAATGATATAATAAGGAAGAAATAATTAAATCTAACTCTCTGACTCATTTAAATGTTACAAAAATAAAAGAGGTACATTTGACTCTTCAAAGTTGTCTAAGTGAAAACATCACACTTTATGGCCAAGGATACTATTATTTCAAATGAAATGTTTTAAAGTTGCATACACAGAGCAGATACTTAATTGAGAAATCTATGTAGATACCTAATTGTCTTAATCTTGACAGGAAGAAAGGGTTGTTCCAGCAGCTGGCTAGCACTTACTATTTATTACCCATCTATGATTTATTATACTTCATAGAAAAGTCACTTGCTATGAAACTTGTGTTTTCTAATAAGCATTCTACTATGATGTATTACTGAGTGTGTTCTCGCTGTTAACAAGGAGCCTAGAGAAACCAAGTAGGTTTCAGGGACCAGAAAACCTGGTAAACAATATTGTCCTGGCCTTTTGAACAGGGTCATGACATACAGGAGCATACCCAGGAGAGAGAGTTACACATACAGCTGGCGTGCCTTCTTCCTTCCCTAAGGTCATGAGGAAGATCCAATACCTATACCTCTATAATATGAAAAACTAAAAATGGGCAGAGCACAAGGCAAAACACAATTTTAAAAAAGGTCACCAATATTAAACAAGTTCAATTAAACTAGCACAGCATACACCTCCTTATTGTACCCACACCCTATTCCAATCAGATGGATTTTTATGACCCTCTTTCAAACAAATTCAACTTCTTAAAAAACATGATATTACCATCCTCTCTTTTCACTTTTATCTTTATAAAAGCAGAGGGAGGGTGGAAGGGTGGGAGAGAAGGGGAGGAGGAAGAGAGAGAGAGAGAAAAGGAAGAACAGAGAAAAAAAAAATAAAAGTCTTTCAGTCTGCTCAAAGTCATCAGATGACTTTGACATAGAACTCACAAGGAAAATAACTCAGAGCTGCTGAAAAAGGAGAAAGCTGTGGAAAAAATGAGGTCAATTAGACCCGGGGGATGTTAGGTGTTAGATATGTATGTCTGAGCCCAGTACATATGTGTCTTACATACTTACTTTGCTTCTATTCTAACCTTTTGTGTCTTCCTCCCAGACTGCAACATATTTATAGATCTGTTTTTACTTCTGTTGCAAGCCTTTGAACCCCTACACCAGCATTCAACATCATGTTACCATTTTTGTTTGGGATTTCAACATCCTCAATCCTATTTACCAAAAGAAAAGTGGTATGTAGTGTGAGAAGTAACAGAAAGTCCTTTTGATCTTCTACTAATATTTTTCTTAATAGTTTTAACTTAAGCCTGTAATTCTATCTGAAAACAAGCCAACTAGAGATTGATCCAGGTTCTAATGTTTCTGTCTTTTAAAATGAAAACATGCCAGGACTTTAAGAGGGGCTATCCATCATTGGCACTTCCATGTAAACTTGTTAAACTAGATTGTTACCTCCTAACGCTTTGCTATGCCATTTACACTCAAGAGTCCAGTTTCAGGGAAGGAGTCAGAGATGTGAAATATAAGCCAGTGACACATACCAGGCAAGTATGGTGACTTCATTAAACAAGAATCCTGTGGCTTGATTTTGACTCGAGACAAGAAATGGTAGAGGCACAGAGAAATGTTAAGCTTTATACACTTTGTAATTTTTTCTCTAACTGGTCCTGGGTCCCACAGTATTTGTTATTATGACCTTCCTTTAAATTGTTTTGTTCTTTTCCATCATCACAGATACTTCTTAAGGGCATAAGTTAGTTCTAACTCCAATTGTTTGATATTTTATCAGTGCTTAGGGAGTTGTTTAATCTCGGGATGAAGTGCAAATATTGATTAAAAATAGAATCATTGGGGATAAAGAAGTTTTCAAATAACACTTTTTTTTCAGAATTGACAGAATGAAGGAAAATGTCGACTAATGGTTCAAATACTGAGGGAAGATGAGGGGAAGAAGAAAAAAGAAATATATGGGAGTCAAGGGAAACACCTGATGAATTGTACTGATCAAATGCAAGATAATAAACATTCGCATTTTGTTCTTGGATAAGAGATGTTACTTATTATGGCAAGGGTGTGGATTGATATAATTGGTGGAAAGTGGCACAGAGACAGAAAGCAGGAAAATATAGGCATCAAAAGGCACAAATATATTTGGGTCATAAAGGAAACTTCATGGATGTATTTTGTTAAGAGAGAACCTTGGGATGCTGCTGAGGAAAGTGATGGGTCAAAAAAGGTATATGAATTGATCAGCCTTTAAATGTGTCTCTGATATTCTCCCTTCAAGAAAATATTTTTAAAATTTTAATTGAGATCGTTCTGCATAATTGCAGGCTTTATGTGTATTTAGTTGGTCACCGTTGTTTTTTCACATTTCTCTTTGTCAGTTGCAGCAATCAGATTCAGACAGAAAATGCTGTTAATCTTAAAGGGTCAGTCCAATCTCACTTTGAGGAAAACTTAAGAAAACCCCCATTGATTTCAAACAGGATTGACTCTAGTGGGAATAGAAAAAGGTAATTTAAATATGTTTTGTTATAGATGATACTATATAACAGTAGACAAAATATTGAGGAAAAAGGTGTAAGGTACGTAATTAGATGTAAGGTATACAGTCAACAACTGTCATGAGTACATTGCCTCAAAGTGAGGAAATATTGCTGTATAAGCTTCACACGTGTTCACAATCCAGCATTACCCCATTGTCTATGACATAGTTTAAACATTAAACAGTACATTTTAAGTGCTTCCTTGTCTTCATTTATTATTTCTCCAGCCCCATTCTCTCATATACTGCTCTTTTTCTTAATGGTTCATTATCTATTTGTATCCTCCAAAATGTAGGCTTTTTTTTTTTCTCTTTTCTCCCTCTTGTCTTTATTTATTTAGCCTTCTCTCATCATTTTTCTGAAATCAATGTTCTGTTTCATTTTTCCTGCATATCCTTGAGATCCAAATCCCTTTCCAGAAAAGCTTTGTTCCTCAAAGTCATCAGACTCATGCTCTCCATTGGTAAATATTTCCAGGTCATTGGTGCATGAAACACTGATTAATCTTTACTACAATTCCAGGCTCCCAGCCACCATGCAGTATTCCATCAGTGCAGCCTAGTCCTTATTCTTTTCCCCATTTCTGTCCTTGCTTATAACACATTTTGAGTGAATACATTACTTCAAGCTACTTCTTTATCTTTCTGGACTCATACTGTTTTTCCTTAAACCATTTTATCTAAATATTGCCAGCTTTTGCAAGATCACCAAACACCACTAGTTTCCCCACCAGGATCCTTCCCTTTAAAAACTATGCTTCAGTCAGGTGAAAGGGGAAGGCTCAACCCCTTTCCCTTGAGTCCCTCACCAAATTTTCATTCCAGAGCATGATGCCTTCCAGCATTTATTGCTTTTCACTTCCTCAAAAGTAAATGCTCTCTGCACTTTGGGGATGAGATAAAAGGAGTGTGGGAAGATGGAGTTGTCACAAGTTAAACATCAATTAGGGCAATTCAGAGGGAGGGCACTGTGGAACAACAGGAGGGAGCTGGAAGACAAGTGAGATGTTTAGGGAATAATCACCAACCCAACAAAGAACAAGGCTTAGGTACACATTCAGACTACTAAAGAGGAAAAAGCTTATAGAAATTAAGAAACTGATAGGAACTGAGAAAAGAGAGGAAAGAACAGAGGAAGGGAGAACAGAGAAAGGAAAAGGGGGGAAGGGAGAGAGGAAAGAAAAGACAGAGAAGGTGACAGAGAAGGAGAATGAAGGAATAAGAGATGCTAAACAACATATATTTTAGGTGATAGTTTGATAGAAAAGGGACAGAGGCTACTGTTGAGGACCCTCATTAAAAGGATGTATGTGAGCCAGATTTATTCTTCCAATGCCAATTAATAATTTGTCCTTTTACATAATTTCTGATTTTTCTCCCTTATCCTTCTCTTCTATTCATAAATATTTTCTGAAGGGTATAAGTGTCAATTGTTCAGTTGTGTCTGACTCTTTGTGTCCCCATGGACTGTAGTCGGCCAGGCTCCTGTGTCCATGGGATTTTCCAGGCAAAAATACCAGAATGGCTTACCTTTTCCTTCTTCAAGGGATTTTCCCAATACAGGGATTGAACCTGTGTCTCTTGCATCTTCTGCAATGAGAGTCAGGTTTTTTGGGGTTTTTTTTTTTTTTTTTTTAACCACTGAGCCAACTGGGAAGCCCTTTATAGTTTCACAATGAAGGTCTTTTGTCTCCTTAGGTGGGTTTATTCATAGATATCTTACTCATTTTAATTCGATGGCAAATGGAATTGTCCTTAATTGTTAGTGATCAGTTCAGTCGTTCAGTTGTGTCCATCTCTTTGCAACCCCATGGACTGCAGCATGCCTGGCTTCCCTGTCAATCACCAACTCCTGGAGCTTACTCAAACTCATGTCCATTGAGTCAGTGGTGCCATCCAATCATCTCATCCTCTGTCATCACCTTCTCCTCCTACCTTCAATCTTTCCCAGCAGCAGGGTCTTTTCAAATGAGTCAGCTCTTCACATCAGGTGGTCAAAGGATTTAAGCTTCAGCATCAGTACTTCCAATCGATATTCAGGACTGATTTCCTTTAAGATGGACTGGTCGGATCTCCTTGCAGTCCAAGGGACTCTCGAGAGTCTTCTCCAACACCAAAGTTCAAAAGCATAGATTCTTCGGTGCTCAGTTTTCTTTATAGTCCAACTCTCACATCCATACATGGATGTGAAAAATTGGAAAAACCATAGCTTTGACTAGACGGACTTTTGTCCTTTGTTGGTGAAGTAATGCCTCTGCTTTTTAATATACTGTCTAGGTTGGTCATAGCTTTTCTTCCATGGAGCAAGCGTCTTTTAACTTCATGATTGCAGTCACCATTTGCAATGATTTTGGAGCCCCCCCAAAAATAAAGTCTCTCACTGTTTCCTCTGTTTCCCCATTTATTTGCCATGAAGTGATGGGACCAGATGCCATGATCTTAGTTTTCTGAATGTTGAGCTTTAAGCCAACTTTTTCACTCTCCTCTTTCACTTTCATCAAGAGACTCTCTAGTTCTGCTCTCTGCCTTAAGGGTGGTGTCATCTGCATATCTGAGGTTATTGATATTTCTCCTGGCAACCCTGATTCCACCTTGTGTTTCATCCAGCCCAGCATTTCTCATGATGTACTCTGCATTTAAGTTAAGTCAGGAGGGTGACAATATACAACCTTGACATACTCCTTTCCTGATTTGAAACCAGTCTGTTGTTCCATGTCCAGTTCTAACTGTTGCTTCTTGACCTGCATACTGATTTCTCAGGAGGCAGGTCAGGTGGTCTGGTATTCCCATCTCTTTCAGAATTTTCCACAGTTTATTGTGATCCACACAGTCAATTGGCAGTCAATAAAGCAGAAACAGATGTTTTTCTGGAACTCTCTTGCTTTTTCCATGATCCAGTGGATGTTGGCAATTTGGTCTCTGGTTCCTCTGCCTTTCCTAAATCCAGCTTGAACATCTGGAAGTTCACGGTTCACGTATTGCTGAAGCCTGGCTTGGAGAATTTTGAGCATTACCTTACTAGCATGTGAGATGACTGCAATTGCGTGATAGTTTGAGCATTCTTTGGCATTGCCTTTCTTTGGGATTGGAATGAAAACTGACCTTTTCCAGTCCTGTGGCCACTGCTGAGCTTTCCAAATTTGCTGGCATAGTGAGTGTAGCACTTTCACAGCATCATCTTTCAGGATTTGAAATAGCTCAACTGGAATTCCATCACCTCCACTAGCTTTGTTCATAGTGATGCTTTCTAAGGCCCACTTGACTTCACATTCCAGGATGTTTGGCTCTAGGTCAGTGATCACACCATCGTGATTATCTGGGTCATGAAGCTCTGTTTTGTACAGTTCTCCTGTGTGTTCTTGCCACCTCTTCTTAATATCTTCTGCTTCTGTTAGGTCCATACCATTTCTGTCCTTTATTGAGTCCATCTTTGCATGAAATGTTCCCTTGGTATCTCTAATTTTCTTGAAGAGATCTCTAGTCTTTCCCATTCTATTCTTTTCCTCTATTTCTTTGCACTGATTGCTAAGGAAGGCTTTCTTACCTCTCCTTACTATTCTTTGGAACTCTGCATTCAAATGGATGGAGTTTGACTCTACACGTGACTTCACCCCTCTTACCACATGTTGGGTCTTCTCCTTTGCCCTTGGATGTGGGATATCTTTTTTTGGTGGGATCCAACATTTTCCTGTTGATGGTTTTCCAGTAGCGAGTTGTAATTTAGGAGTTCTCAAAGGAGAAGATGAGTGCAGGTACTTCTACTCTGCCATCTTTTTAGTGTATAGAAAGGCAATAGTTTTCTGTATATTAATTTTGTTATTCAGCAACTTTACTGTACTCATTGATGAACTCTACTAGTTTCCTGGTAGAGTCTTTAGAATTTTCCATGTATAGTGTAGTTTTTAAATTATTGATTCAATTTCAGTACCACACTTGGTCTGTTCATATTCTCTGTTTTCTCCTGTTTCAGGCTTGGCCTTCTGGTGGGCAGGGCCATGTCTAGTGTGATGTCTACAGGCAGCTGTGGACTCTGGCAACCCACTCCAGTATTCTTGCCAGAGAATCCCATGGACAGGGGGGAGCCTGGCAGGCTACAGTCCATAGGGTTGCAAAGAGTCAGACAGGACTGAAGTGACTTAGCACAGCACTCAAGTGCTGATGGATGGGGTTGTGACTTCACCCAGTTAGTTGTTTGGCTTGAAGCATCCCAGAACTGGAACTACAGGCTCTTGGGTGGAGCCAGGTTTTGGTGATAATGACCCAAACAAGATGACAGCCTCCAGGAGAGTTCAGGCAGATGAATACACCCAGATATGTCCTCCACTGGTGTCTATGTCCCCAGGGTGAGCCAGGAGACCTTCTAAGACCAGCAGGTAGGTCTGCCTCAGGCTTCTGTGAGATTACTGCTTTTGCCCTGGATCCTAGTGTGCATGAGATTTTGTGTGAGCCCTGTGGCATGTCTATTTCCCCCAATGCTGTGGTTTTCCTGCAATCAAACCCTCTTGACCTTCATAGCCAGTTGCTCTGGGGGCTCCTCTTTCCAGAGCTGGACACCTGCCCCCCCACGAGGGGGCCTGATGTGGGTGTCAGAGCTTTCACTCCTGTGAGAGAACTTGTGTAATATAATTAATCTATAGTTTATGGGTTCCCCATCCATGGGGTATGGGATTTGATTATATTGTTAGTCCGCCTTTCCTAATGGTCTCATTTAGGCTCCTTCTTTATGTCTGTAGAAGATCCTTTCTGGAAGGTTTCAGACTTTTTCTATGACAACTGTCCTGTCAATTGTGATTTTTAGCTCATGAGAGAAGGTGAGCACACCTATGTCTACCAAATATAACATGTGAATTCCCTTGGAGTCAGATTATATTGATTGCTTTTATTTTCCTGATCATTTGTCAAATTTAGTTGTTTCTTTGGATACCTGATTTTGGGTTGAAAATGAAGACTTTGCAAATAATATGTTGTAGTGACTCCAAATTCCATCCTATTCTGATGATTATTCTGATTTTTTCCCCCTTAGGCAGTTAGTTACCTTGCCTGACAACAAACTGAAAAGTCTGTTGCAGCTGCCTGACTTCTGCTCTCACACTCACCTGTCCTCCAAGTTCAGCAATATACAGCTACTAAAATTTCTGCTTTGCTCTTAGGCTTTCCTGCTGCTGCATTTTTAGCCAGGTTTCCTATCCGTCACCCATTCCTGCCAAATTTGTTAAAACATTGGAGATTCAGGTGGATTACGGGGTTCACGCTTTCTGCTTCACCTTGTTTCCAGGGAATCCCCTAATTTCCAGGTGCTCTGCCAGTTGGGCCCCTGTCCTCTGACCAAAATTCCACCTTTCTGGTAACTGAACTGAGCATGATTGAGGAACACAGTTAATTTTTTTTTAAATCAGACTTAGAGGTCTGTATCTGGGACATCCTACGTTTCACTCCAGGTCTCTGACTTCTTTTCCATCATGTCTCCTGAGGTGTTCCCTGTATGCAAACAGTTTAGCTGTCAGCCAGATACGTGAACAGTTTACGCTCAGAACTGGAGACTCCTTGTTTCTGATACTATTTAGTATTTCCCTTCTGAACTTCCAGTCCTGAACTCTGATCTCTAGCACATTTAGTTGCCATTTTTTTTAAATTTTATTTTTAAACTTTACAATATTGTATTAGTTTTGCCAAATATCGAAATGAATCCGCCACAGGTATACATGTGTTCCCCATCTTGAACCCTTCTCCCTCCTCCCTCCCCATACCATCCATCTGGGTCGTCCTAGTACACCAGCCCCAAGCATCCAGTATTGTGCATTGAACCTGGACTGGTGACTCGTTTCATACATGATATTATACATGTATCAATGCCATTCTCCCAAATCTTCCCACCCTCTCCCTCTCCCACAGAGTCCGTAAGACTGATCTATACATCAGTGTCTCTTTTGCTGTCTCGTATACACAGTTATTGTTACCATCTTTCTAAATTCCATATATATGCGTTAGTATACTGTATTGGTGTTTTTCTTTCTGGCTTACTTCACTCTGTATAATAGGCTCCAGTTTCATCCACCTCATTAGAACTGATTCAAATGAATTCTTTTTAATGGCTGAGTAATACTCCATTGTGTATATGTACCACAGCTTTATTATCCATGGGCCAAAGAACTAAATAGACATTTCTCCAAAGACGACATACAGATGGCTAACAAACACATGAAAAGATGCTCAACATCACTCATTATCAGAGAAATGCAAATCAAAACCACTATGAGGTACCATTTCACGCCAGTCAGAATGGCTGCGATCCAAAAGTCTACAAGCAATAAATGCTGGAGAGGGTGTGGAGAAAAGAGAACCCTCTTACACTATTGGTGGGAATGCAAACTAGTACAGCCACTATGGAGAAGAGTGTGGAGATTCCTTAAAAAACTAGAAATAGAACTGCCTTATGATCCAGCAATCCCACTGCTGGGCATGCACACCGAGGAAACCAGAGGGAAAGAGACACATGTACGCCAATGTTCATCGCAGCACTGTTTATAATAGCCAGGACATGGAAGCAACCTAGTTGCCATTTTAAACTATATCCTTGGGAAAGAATGACGTACTGGGAACAAGAAACGCCAGACCTGCAGCACTTATTCTCGTTGCAGCTTTATGAGTTTAACCTGTCCCTAGTTTTTGTTTTAGTGTTTATAGTTACGCATGGATTCTGAATTGTCCAGTGTTTGTAACTCTCAACTGCTAGGTGTTTGCGTAGTCTCCTCACCTTTCTGCCTTTCTTCCTGCCTTTCTGAGGTTCTGTAATTTTGTTTAGGAAAACCAAGTCTAAGGAGTCTTTCAAAATACTAATTATAATTATCTGTGGTACAAATCGATTTTGGTTAAAATATTTTTGCTGATAAATTACCTTTAACATATTCATCTTTCTATATTTAACTAACTGCTTTATGTCTTAGGTGTAATGTCCTTTACAAATCATAATTCTTAAGATGTTCTTTCTTGTAGGATGTAATCATTAAAATAACAATGTAAGTAAAACAATCAACCACTAACAATTCATTTTTTAGGTTATCCTATGTCAGTATGCGTTCAACGGCCCTGTGCTGACCAGACAAAATAGGAGAGGGGGTATGTTGGTATATGTAATGGGAGGATCAATAAAACTGTTTTAAGCAGAAAAATATCCTGGAGGTAGAGAATCAAAGTATTTACATAATTTCTGGCATGGATTCTCTTCCAATCTCTGACACTATAAAGATGGGCACTAGCTCATAAGGCATCAATGTTCTGTGAAGCAAACAGAAGCAACATATAGAGGGAATTCTGTTCATCTTGGAGACATACTAATATCTGACCCTGCTCTCCCACTGTGAATAATTACCCATCAGTCCCTGGTCTAACCTCAGGCCACATACCTAAAACCAGAGTAGGACAAACTCTCCACTTAGCAGATAGCAGATGGTAGAGACTATCTCTTACATCCAGTGAATCCACTAAGCTACTGTGAATTTTTTTTTTTTTTTTTTTTGCAAACATTCAATCCATAAGACCCTGATGCAGGAGTTGAGGGGAGGGCAGCCTGCATCTGCGGATTTTTTTTTTTTTTTCTTTTTTACTTATTCTGAGGAAGTGTAAATTGGCTTCTTGTTTTAAGAGTCTAAATGTCAAGTGTGCTTAATTTGATCTGCTTTACATATGTTAAGAAGGAAATTAGAAACCCTATTAAGGGCTGAAAGCTAGGAGTTTTCATCAGTAACTTGAGTCTGTTGGTATCATTTTTTTAAATGTTTATAAGTTGTTTTGAGAGTTATGAAATTTTTATTAATGTGGTAAAAAAAAAAAAAAAAAAGCTATCACCTTGACAGGAAGCAGAGACATTTACCTTCATCCTAAGTTACTACTTTACTTTGATCCTTTGTGTACACTTCAACCAGGCCATCCCCATGCTAAGTGAGATATAATAGGCTTAGAAAAGAGATAAACTTGAGAACATGGTTTAGTGGACTGGAATAACAAAGTGCATGGAAATATAGACAAGCAATTCTTAGTGGTAGCTAAAGAGGTGAGAGGGTAGAAAGACACACTACTGGAGGAGCTAAGCTAAAGGAAAGAAGGAAATGGTCATAAGGACAAAGATTAAAAATCTCTGGTTTGCTGGTCTATCAGGAAAAGAGAAGACAGAGAGGGAAACTGAGAATTGACCACCTGCAATGAGAAAAGGGATTGATCAAAAATAAGCATCTAGTTATGCCTCATAATATGCAATTTAAGGTCCTTCTGAAATCCCCCAAATTGCAGCATTCCTTTTCAGTTTTTTTTAGTGATATAATATGCTGTGACTGTTCTTAAAGTCAAGAGGAAAAAAAACACTTTTATTCAAGTAGCATTTCAGGGACTTAGAGCATTTTAGACATAAATGAGCCCAGAAAGACCTATGATCATGAGAGTCAGATTGCTGAATTTGGGAGACAAGACAAAACCTGTGATTGGATTGCCCTTATAGTGCCATTTAAGGTAAGAGGTGAACTGGAAGAATTACCATAAGATAGGGAGAATGCCTGATCTGTAACTAGATATATCAAAAGGAATAGAGGGACTTCCCTGGTGGTCCAGTGGCTAAGACTGTGCTCCCAAGGCAAGAGGCCTGAATTCAATCCCTTTTCAGGGAACTAGATCCCACATGCTGCAGTGAAGATAGAAATCATACGTGCTGCAACTAAGATCTGACACAGCCAAATAAATAAAATTAAAGAAAAAAAAAAAAGGAAGAGAGTCTTAGGACTATGCGAGATTGCTAGACTGTTAAAAAAACCTAAGAAATCCCCTCATCAGTTTGCAGGAAGGAAATTAGTGTTTAAGCCACATCTACAGACACATAATTTATTGAAACATCTGAGTCATTCTTAGAGGAAGACAAGAGGTCTATGACAGGTACAACTGAATAGTTTTAGGACCTTTGTCTGGCCTCATAAGCTAAGACCTGATTCACAGTTGCTCAGACCTCAGAGCACTGAGAAAGTAAAGTAAAGAAGTTTTCAGAAGTTACATTCCAGGTCTGAAAAAGAGGTGTGCTACTGAGAGAATCAAAGGAAATAAAAAGGACTATTATAGATCTTACATTAAGAATAATTTGAGGACTTTCTATGTAGACTTCCATTTTTATGACTGAAGGCCTATAGTAGTCCTAAGACAGAATGCAGAACAAGACAGGGAGCTGAGGGTAATTTATAAAAATGCATGTGACAAAATCAAAGAATATTTCAATACTGACAAGATTGTGGATGACATATATTACTGTCATTTTACAAAACAAAGAAATATATGCCCTTTATTCATATTTGATTTTTTTTATAAAATAAAACTTCCTTCCTCATTTTAGCAGTGTGTGACACAGCAAACTTCACTCCTTTAGACACAGTATGTAAGTGCATTTCTCAAAATTAACCATAACCTATTGACTCTATATCAGGAAAGCACTCAACTTTGTTCTCCATAAAGCCATGTAGCTAATTGATATTTTTATCATTTTAACTGAGTTATCACCATTCAATTCACATAATGAGGTAGAAAATTCTACTCTAATCAACTTTTCCTCAAAATACCACATCTGAAAACTGAACACACGTATGATTCTTCTTCGTATTATTATTTATCAACTGAATTCTGTAATCCAACCAGCCAAACTGGTATCAAATAACTTACATTTGTCTTTAAAATAAATCCCTAGTCCTGAGTACTACCCAAGTGTAGAATGTATTTTTTGCCATCTCTCAGCTGATCTCTGATTATTCTCTTCAAATCCTTAATAAGCAAAGATACCCACAGTGATAGTATGGCTTTCAAGCTCTTGATGATGAATTTACCTTTCAGTCTTTCAGATATAGCCCTTTTTCAATTCCAGTGTTAGCAACCCAGGTCAGATTCTCAATAAAACTCATTCTGACCATTGAAACTCTATACTAACTAGCTTTCTCTCTTTGATTTCAGAAGCCCTTGCCTCTGAACTAGCCCCTCTGATGTGGATGTCTCAAAGCATTTCATATCACTCAACTCTCCATAAAAAAATTTTCTGTGTACACTCACAGCATATGTGCATTTATTTATTCATAAATTATGTGCCTGTTTTAATTTGCTAATAGTTAATGTACATTTTTAAATATACAAAAAGAAATTTTAAAGGTGAAGTATAAATAAATGTCTCCCAAAAGCCCAGTGAAATCATATCCTTCTGCCTCAAGGTAGTGATCAGATGACTTTTAAAAGTCTGTAAATCCCTATATTTTTATGTGCATATATAGCTTTCAAGGGCTTCCCTGGCGGCCTAAACAGTAAAGAATCTGCCTGCGATGTGAGAGACCTGGGTTCAATCTCTGGGTCAGGAAGATCCCCTGGAGAAGAGCATGGCAACCCACTCCAGTATTGTTGCCTGGAGAATTCCATGGTCAGAGGAGCCTGGCGGGCTGTAGATCATGGGGCCACAAAGACTTGAACACAACTGAGTGACTAACACTTCTATAGCTTTCAAATCATCTATGACCTCTTAGGTTAAGATTCAGCAAACATATCACTTACACTGATCCCCAGATTGATTTAATAAAACACAGATCCTATCCTAACATTTTCCCTTTCCAAAAATCTTTGTTTAAAGATTACACCATCTCTACTTTAGTTAGTGAACATAGTTCTATAGACTAAGAACTCTACAGCCTTAATCTCTTGACAAGCCTGCTAAATAACCAGAAAACATCCTTTTCTCTACTCAGAGTCTTGCATCATTTTCTACTTCTCTCTGAAAAGAACTACCACTTACATGTAAATAATATTACTAGTAACAGCTACAATTTATTCAACACTTATTTTGGGTTGCATATGTTCATTATCTTATTCAATCCTAACAACATTCAATTCAGTCGCTCAGTCATGTCCGACTCTTTGCGACCCCATGAATCGCAGCACGCCAGGCCTCCCTGTCCATCACCAACTCCCGGAGTTCACTCAGACTCACGTCCATCGAGTCAGTGATGCCATCCAGCCATCTCATCCTCTGTCGTCCCCTTTTCCTCCTGCCCCCAATCCCTCCCAGCATCAGAGTCTTTTCCAATGAGTCAACTCTTTGCATGAGGTGGCCAAAGTACTGGAGTCTCAGTTTTAGCATCATTACTTCCAAAGAAATCCCAGGGCTGATCTCCTTCAGAATGGACTGGTTGGATCTCCTTGCAGTCCAAGGGACTCTCAAGAGTCTTCTCCAACACCACACTTCAAAAGCATCAATTCTTCGGTGCTCAGCCTTCTTCACAGTCCAACTCTCACATCCATACATGACCACAGGAAAAACCATAGCCTTGACTAGACGAACCTTTGTTAGCAAAGTAATGTCTCTGCTTTTGAATATGCTATCTAGGTTGGTCATAACTTTCCTTCCAAGGAGTAAGCGTCTTTTAATTTCATGGCTGCAGTCACCATCTGTAGTGATTTTGGAGCCCAGGAAATAAAGTCTGACACTGTTTCCCCATCTATTTCCCATGAAGTGATGGGACCGGATGCCATGATCTTCATTTTCTGAATGTTGAGCTGTAAGCCAACTTTTTCACTCTCCACTTTCACCTTCATCAAGAGGCTTTTGAGTTCCTCTTCACTTTCTGCCATAAGGGTGGTATCATCTGCATATCTGAGGTTATTGATATTTCTCCTGGCAATCTTGATTCCAGCTTGTGTTTCTTCCAGTCCAGCATTTCTCATGATGTACTCTGCATAGAAGTTAAATAAACAGGGTGACAATATACAGCCTTGACGAACTCCTTTTCCTATTTGGAACCAGTCTGTTGTTCCATGTCCAGTTCTAACTGTTGCTTCCTGACCTGCATACAAATTTCTCAAGACGCAGATCACACACACACACAACTCAGTTTTGAGCAGCTTGGCTTCTAGTGGTTTAATTAAAATGAATTAGCAATAAAATGCACGGGATACTGAATAAATTCATCTGATGGACAGGGTTCTACTATTTTAAGATTAAAGCACTGAAAAAGTGTACCAAAAGCAAACTTGATATTGTCAATACTGAACTCAACTTTCCAATGATAACTACGTAAATTATGATGCTTTTTGTACCCATTCCTAGGGCCAAATAATAAAATGACATCATCAGTGAAGAATATGCTGTCCATGCCATTTTTATAGCAGATGGACATTATTTTTTTTAATAGTCACAATAATTATTTTGAATATATTAAGGTGAATAGAAACAATTCAATTTTACAGACAATTCAAATGTAAGCCCGCTTATCGGGGAAATACTTCTATACAATTAGACTGCTACTACCATGTTTATTTTTTAGGCTTTGCAAAATTCTTAAATCTGTGCTTAATTCTTACAAGTTGGTTCATACTAATTTTTAATTATAATATTAAAAACTGACAATACTTCAGTGAACTTTGCAGAGTACTAGGTTATTCTTGGCTATGTGTTTGCTCTAAACATCTTATATTAGCCTAAGAAATTGAGTTTCCATTTAAATGCAGTATTCTAGTATATGACTTATGGCAGAAATAACCTTCACCCAGGTAGGATTATACCCAGGAGCCAATTGAGGAAGCAATTGAGCAATCTGGACTAACCAGAATAGACTGATGTTAGTGTCAACACATAATATCTGGGGCAGATACTATAGACACGGTATTTGGCTGTATTCTTAGAGCCTCCTTAAGAGTTAATAATCTACTGGTGTACCATAAACATCAGTTTTCTAATGAAGTTAGAAATCTCAGCTTCTTAAAATTCTGATTCAATACAAACAGACTTTGAATAGCTATACCAAAGAAAAGATAACTTTCAACATAATCCAAATCATACATTTCAAAGGAGCAAAAATGTGTATTAACAGGTAAGCAGTCAATAACACTGCCACCACTGCTTAAGGCAAAATTAAAATTGAGTCTAGACTTGTCCCACAAGTTATCAGCTAACAAGCATTATGAAGTGCGCTTATGGATAAATTTAGTTCTAATCTTAGCAACTCTTTCTAGAGAAATATTCCATAAGAATATTTCTATCTTCCAATGATTTCCAAAAGATAAAATATCAGTAGGATTGCAAATTATATCAATTGAAACCCCTTTAAGGTAAATTATATAGTTATGACATATTGAAGACAAGAATCCAAAAAACATTTTGGCAAGATAAATAGAAAGGTTAAGTCCAGTCTGGCTCTTTAAAGTGTCTGGATCATAAACACCACAAATATTACTTTATTATATATGCTTTGTAATTGTGAAAACATTCTTTTAAAATTGCCAGTTAAACCTCTTTTATTTTTAAGAAGATTACTTCTTGTTATTGCCAGTAAAGAAAAGGCCTAAACTTGAGAATAGGAAATGCATTTTGCAAAATGCAGTCTTCTCAGAGATAAACATTCAACTAGAGCTAAAAGTCTTGTTCCCCCCCCCACCCCCATTGCTATCAGTTCAGTTCAGTCACTCAGTCGTGTCCGACTCTTTGCGACCCCATGAATCGCAGCACGCCAGGTCTCCCTGTCCATCACCAACTCCCGGAGTTCACTTAGACTCCATCGAGTCAGTGATGCCATCCAGCCATCTCATCCTCTGTCATCCCCTTCTCCTCCTGCCCCCAATCCCTCCCAGCATCAGAGTCTTTTCCAATGAGTCAACTATTTGCATGAGGTGGCCAAAGTACTGGAGTCTCAGTTTTAGCATCATTACTTCCAAAGAAATCCCAGGGCTGATCTCCTTCAGAATGGATTGGTTGGATCTCCTTGCAGTCCAAGGGACTCTCAAGAGTCTTCTCCAACACCACAGTTCAAAAGCATCAATTCTTCGGCGCTCAGCCTTCTTCACAGTCCAACTCTCACATCCATACATGACCACAGGAAAAATCATAGCCTTGACTAGACGGACCTTTACTACACCTTTAATAACCCAGGAGAGAAAATGTTTACACAAAGGGATCTTCCAGTAGTCTACAAGTCAAGAAAATGTACAGCTATTTATTTGCCTTTCAGAATTTTGGAAAATTAGCGTTCTTAGAAGTGACTGGATTACATCCTGAGGACATACCCATGAAGTTGCATTTAAAGAATTGATTTCAGTAATAAAGTGGCAATGCAGGGTAATTAAGATGAACCGATGTCAATTTTTATTTCTATGGCTGAAAGGCCAGGACTCTGGATCCTAACCCATCTGGGTTGATATCATGTTCCTGCCCTGACTAGCTCTGCAAGTTGTGGTCACCTCCTACTTAGATCCCCCGAGTTTTCTCTCTTGGACCTCTGAGTGATGGAGCTAAGAGGTGATATAAAGATAGCCATAGCACACTTCTAAGTAATGTGAAGACAGATTCGAGAGGACCTCAAACTTAGGAAGTCCTTCTGAAACATTGCCTTGCAAAAGGATTGATTCAGCTTGATTATGCTTATCCTTGGACAGAAAATTTGGCCTATGAGTTTTTAGGTATAAAATAATATTTTTCAAAAATATAAAAGAACAAAGGAAGTTGTATTAAACATTATGAGAAGCCAGCAGAGAAGTTTTCCATTTCTCTTTCATTTTTAAATAAGCCTGTGCAAGGCTGAATTCTCCATAATGAGATTAGTTTGGGAAATTGTTAAATGTTCTCATTTCCTTGCCAAAGAACCCTCAGAAATTCACAGCTCATTAGAACCTTCAGAGTAGTTAATAAACAAAGCTTGGTATTATTACCTAATTAAAATATATCTCATTTCAACATTTTATTACCCACCATTAAGATTCTTCTGCTACAGAGGTTACATAAAAATTATCATTCTACTTTCTTTTAATTGCAAGTTTCACAGGGTTGTTCTTTCATATCAAAATACATAGAATTACAGATGGAAAGTCATATCAGCCAACCTTAATTCATTTCAATAAGCTTTGAAACAGTATTCTGGATGCAGTATCATCTAGGAATCTTAGAATTTGTACTTCAATCATTACTTTCAACACATGCTAGCAAATCATAAATACAAAGAAAATTTAAATTAAAACCTGCTTATGATGGCATTTGCTATACCCTTATTCTTTCACTAACACATCTTGGCACAGTAGGAGGATCATCAGAAGGGGACCAATGTGCTGGTTTTGGCTTCTGCCATCTTGTGGAACTTGGAGGGAAGGAAATTTGTGCTCCATTCTCTCTTTTAATATGTGTTTATAACAATACCTCTCCTACACATCTCACAAGATATTTTCAAGGATAAAATGGAATTAATGCATAAAAAATTTAATAAAATCTACTTTATAGGCTTTTCTTCTAATAGTTGAGAGGTGGCATAATGGGTCTACAGAATCCATGATTGTATGGCATCACTGACTTAATGGACATGAGTTTGAGCAAACTCCAGGAGATGGTGAAGGACAGAGAAGCCTGGCATGCTACAGCCCATGGAGTTGCAGAGTCAGACATGACTAAGAAACTGAACACCACCACCACCTCACACATGGGGAGAGCCCCACGGGAGAAGGCAGGCCTAGTTTCTGGGTAAGAGAACATGGCTTAGAGAAATAAGTGAAGACTGAAAAGTTTGCATTGGATTTGGTAAGTCTTGACCTTCATAAAGAGCTTCCTTTGTGGTTCAGACAGTAATGAATCTGCCTACAGCACAGGAGATCTGGGTTCTATCCCTGGGTTGAGAAGATCCCCTGGAGAAGGGAACAGCACCCATTCCAGTATTCCTGCCTGGAGAATTTCATGGACAGAAGAGCCTGGCAGGCTACATCCATGGGGTCACAAAGAGTTAGACATGACTGAGCAACTGAGTCAAAGGAGCTGGGTGGTACGAATTAAGGTGAAGGAAGGGAGGATATAAGCTGAGTGCCAGCATTCACTGTGAAAATGGCCTTGACAAGCCAAGTGTAGAATAGATGCTCTGATGGTTTGAGTGTCAAAATAGAAAGAACTCTTACAGTAGAAGGTAGGAGGCAAAAGCACTGGGGAGCTAGGGGAATGCTGCTCTTACCTTCAAGATGCATGGGTGTAGGTTAGAGGGGACTATATGAGCAGCCTTGGTTGAGGGTTAATGTTGAAGGTATAGTTCTCTGGTTCTATTTGAAGTAAAGAGGAGGAAGAAGGGTTCTCCCAACACCCTGAGAATACTGTAGAGGCTATTTCTAATAAAAGAAAGGGATCAATAGGCAAGTTGTGGGAAAGGAGGCAGTACATATTAAGAGAGGAAAATAGATAGCCTGCACTTTGAGGGGAGGAAATAACCAGTGAATGAAATGTACTTGAATTTCCAAACTGGATGTACTACTTTGAGGCCATAACCATCTGAAGCCTTGAGTGCTCTCAGAGGCTTGGTGTCATGGGAAACCAGTAGCCTGGGAAAGGGTCATTATAACCCTTGTGGGCTGAGGACTCTCTGCTGCTGGTAGTAGGGTGACATTTACATATAGTCTGGACTCAGAATTCCTTGTTAAATGTTAGTTACAAGATAGTTCAGTTCACTCAGTCATGTCCGACTCTTTGCAACCCCATGAACCACAGCACACCAGGCCTCCCTATCCATCACCAACTGCCAGAGTTCACCCAAACCCATGTCCATTGAGTCAGTGATGCCATCCAACCATCTCATCCTCTGTCATCCCCTTCTCCTCCTGCCCTCCATCTTTCCCAGCATCAGGGTCTTTTCAAATGAGTCAGCTCTTCACATCAGGTGGCCAAAGTATTGGAGTTTCAGCTTTAACATTAGTCCTTCCAATGAACACCCAGAACTGATCTGCTTTAGGATGGTTGGATCTCCTTGCAGTCCAAGGGACTCTCAAGAGTTTTCTCCAACACCACAGTTCAAAAGCATCAATTCTTTGGTGCTCAGCTTTCTTCACAGTCCAACTCTCACATCCATACATGACTACTAGAAAAACCATAGCCTTGACTAGATAGACCTTGGTTGGCAAAGTAATGTCTCTGCTTTTCAATATGCTATCTAGGTTGGTCATAACTTTCCTTCCAAGGAGTAAGCCTCTTTTAATGTCATGGCTGCAATCACCATCTGCAGTGATTTTGGAGCCCCCAAAAATAAAGTCAGCCACTGTTTCCACTCTTTCCCATCTATTTGCCATGAAGTGATGGGACCAGATGCCATGATCTTAAGTTTTCTGAATGTTGAGCTTTAAGCCAACTTTTTCACTCTCCTGTTTCATTTTCATCAAGAGGCTCTTTAGTTGTTCTTCGCTTTCTACCATAAGGGTAGTCTCATCTGCATATCTGAGGTTATTGATATTTCTCCTGGCAATCTTAATTCCAGCTTGTGCTTCCTCCAACCCAGCATTTCTCATGATATACTCTGCTGCTGCTGCTGCTGCTGCTAAGTTGCTTCAGTCGTGTCCGACTCTATGCAACCCCATAGACGGCAGCCCACCAGGCTCCCCACCCCAACCCCTGTCCCTGGGATTCTCCAGGCAAGAACACTGGAGTGGGTTGCCATTTCCATCTCCAATGCATGAAAGTGAACAGTGAAAGCAAAGTTGCTCAGTCATGTCCGACTCTTAGGGACCCCATGGACTGCAGCCAACCAGGTCCGTCCCATGCCTTGTGTGAGTCTCTTGAGTCTCTGTTTCAGACTCAAGGCCCTCATTCACACCCCCAGGTTTCCATAATATTCCAAGCTCCAGATATGGGGGAAGAGATGGGTCCTTTTAGTGACACATGGAATGGAGGGTGTGCAGCTCCACTGCACTGCAGAGCGGATATACAGGTCATGGGGGACGACACACTGCAAGGGGCTGGATCTTCTGCACTCTTTCTGTCCTCCTGCTGTAAGTAGACTAGTTACCACTTGAGCCTAGTGTGCATATTGTCTGTTTTCAGTAACCTACCATGCACTGGTCTCTTCCTTGTATGGCACTTACCTGCCTTTGACCTTGGTTCACTGCACAGCCTGGCCACCCACTGAATGGTGAAACCCTCTCAGTGGATTGATTAGTCATGGTCTAGACTTAAATTTTCTGCTTATCAGAGCATGTTAATGGGAGGATCATGGGTGATTTGTTTTTAAATATTGACATTTAATGATTATTTAGACATTTTCTAACTTCACAATTCTAATAGTGCTCTTAAAGAAATAGATAAAAGTGACAAAATGGGAAAAAATGTATAAATATGCAATTGTAAACTTCCTGGACTAATTATACTTTTTTCATGAGGTAAAACTCATTTTTAAACCAATGCTCTATGTGTGTGGGTTTTAAGTCCATAATAAATTTGCCTAGAACAATGTTCTCAATCCTGGATAGGGAGTACATATCAGAATTATCTAGGGAACTTCCTAAGTTTAAAATTACATCCTTTTCCCCATTCTGAGGGTATATCAAAATTTTACATGGTAGGTGGGGGAAAGGGTTGCAGATGTAAAAAGAGCCTAGTCTAAGGCATCAGACTATTGAAATTTATGTTGAAGACATTCCTTGGGTGATTCTCGTAACCTTCATCTTCATCCTCACCCTCATCCCCACCCACAGAAATGGCTAGTCTAAAAGAAGTCAAAGTCCCAAATGTTAACCTTTGGTCAACATAAGAGAAAATCTGGAGATTTTAGATGGAGTGCTAAGAGGGCAGTAAGGGGATCTACCCAAGTCATAGTTCCAAGTCCAGTTTCAGTAACTATTGGCCACATCATCTCAGACAAGCTCTTTATGCATCTTTAGCTTCATTTCCTTCAGCTTTAAATCAATTGTTTTGAATTGAAGGATATCTAAGATCCTAAGAAGACAGGAGATAACATCATTTTTTCCACCAATCACAATGATATCAATTAAGTTTCATAAAATAATCACTATAAAACTTGGTGAGTTCTCCAGAACAAAAATAAAAATAATATACAGGACTTACTACAAAAGAATTTAAAACTATCTTAAATGATAAATAATTATGAGGAAAATTATGTAAGGGAGAAGCAAAACTTAGTGACATTAAATAATTTAAGTGAGATAAACACCTGGAACTCAAAGCCATGATTCTGTATATTAATAAGCCTTAGATTATCTCTGAAATCTTAGGATGTGATAACAGTAGGACTGTCCTGATTCACATGACATTCTCTTCATTTTTTTAAACCTTTAACTAGCTTTCACTATTTCATGCAAAAGGGAACAGATTTCATCAATAATATAGAATCTTAATTTTAGCTGATAGTTCTAACCGTCACTCAAAATGTATTGCCTGAACTGATAAAAAGTATAAGACTGAACTGTTCCTTGTTCTTCTCTGATCAAAACACTAATAAGAGATAAGAGTGTGATAGAGGAGAGAGAAGGGTGAAGAGCAAGGAATCAAGTTTCCCATAACACAGAGTTGAAAGTCATCTCTGACTTTCTACGGTGCTAAGAATCCTATCCACGTAGCTTTACTAGTTTGTTTCAGGGTGATATTTTTACACAGTGTCTGATGATTCATTATTTTACAAACTGAAATTTAATGAATGTGTGATGTCAGAAATGTTTTATTGAAATGAGCCACAAAATTAGATGTTAACTTTGATATCTGGAAACTAGAGTATATGGACTAAGAGGGGCAGTAATTGTAAATCCTACATCTGATGCCTCACTATGCTGCCACATGGTCAGATACTATAGAGCTGTAGTCATTTAAAGTATATTTGGCAAAACTAATACAATTTTGTAAAGTTTAAAAATAAAATAAAATTGTAGTTGGGAAAAAAAAATAAAAAAAATTAAAAAAACATGTAACATTATCTGGCTAGTAAAGGAAAAATTAAGATAGAAATGTTACAATAGATTGAAGCTTAAAAAATTATTCTTAATATTTTAATATTGAATTGTTATTTTTAGACACAAAAAGTAAATTTGAATATGCATGTATATATTAATATGCACACACGTATTCCATAATAAGAAAAGGTACCACATAGATGATATTATGGGTGGTTGAAACGTCTACATAAGAGTAACCAATCTAAAAAGGGTCAGAGATCCAGTAAAGGGCAAAATCACTATAGTCATCAAACACTCAAAGGGAGAAGTTCTCAGAGATAATAGTAAAGAGGTTTTTTCTGTATGGTCCCCCAAAATAAACCCTCTAAGGAGATAAATTTTAACTGAAAAAAAATTTTTTAATTCCAAAAGTCAGATGATGAAATATGAAAAATAGGATGGGTTTCAAATGATTTTTACTTATCCCTACAATAAAGTAATTAGCCTCCAATTAAATAAATTTAAATTAAAAAAATAATAAAGTCAAGAATAATCATACTTCTGCATGCAAAGTAAAAAAATAAAAATAAAATATCTTCAATCAGCTTGTATTAATTTACAACTAATAAACAGCTAGAAGGTTTTGGTCACACACAAATGAAACTGACCACGGCAGCACATAAGAGTTGTCAAGCAAAGCACCTGCTAGGATCATGACTGCCAGAAATGTGTGCTGTGTGGTGTGGCTTGGGACTGAAGAATTCAGAGGACACTCGCACTGCCACTGATTGCCCTTAATCCAGACAATTCAATTATTCAATTCAGATCAGCATTTATTGACACTGAATATGAATTTAAGGAGGACATTCTCCTCCTAAATCCCTCCAATAACTACCCATTAGCATTGCTCCAGTATCATTAGTAAGTCATCTAACAAAGATTCTGCACCACCTGGCTCTCAATTCCCTCTGCAGTCTCATCCACTGACGCATAGTTAGTTTGCTGTAATCCAGTAATCTTGGCAATCTCTCAATTCATCTGACATACTGAAACTTCTACTTCAGGATCTTCAATGATGTTGGTTTCCCTGTTTCTCAGCCTAGATAACTTCTATTCTTCTTTTGGGTTCCACATCTTCATGGATACCTCTCTCGATCAGTCCAAACCATGGCAATATTTAGATCTTCCTTATCTACTTACTTAGCATCCTGTCCTTTCTCTTTGTAATATATGTTTTAATGGTAATAATTTTTGTATCCTATGTTAATGGTGGGTCTTCCCCATTATACAGAAAGTCATGTGAGAGCAGGAATCATTTTTGTCTTATTCTTTGCTGTATTTTGAGCATCAAGCTAGGGTTTTCAGCAAACAGATTACTGACTTAGGGAGCTCACTCTGTAGAGTGTTTGCTCCTCAAAATCACATGCTCTTAGAACTCAGTAAATAAGGCATATGGTCACTGTAGCTTTAAGAATCCTATGATTTAGAATTGCTAGTTTGCATTCCCTTGGCAATGATACAAGAGATATTCCTCAAATCCCAAAATGCTTAATGCCCATTCCCAGTGACATAATGTTGTAATATTTAGTACTCTAGTTCCTCCAGAAGTGATTTCCATTTCCTGATCTGGGAATCCAACTACATAATAAGACTTTAATCATCATGTTCTCAAAGTCACATTCAATAAACATGTAGAGGAACCTTAGGAAAATAATTCATCTGTAAATTGAAAATTGCCTATATAATACCTTCTGAATTCATTATGTTTTATTTTTACTTTAATGTGATATCCACATAAATTACCACAATTTAATCATAGAGAAAATTTCAAATATTTTTTATGACTATAAATATTGGGTTGGCCACCAGACTGGAAAAGGTCACTTTTCATTTCAATCCCAAAGAAGGGAAGTGCCAAAGAATATTCAAACTACCAGACAATTGTGCTCATTTCACATGCTAGTAAGGTTATACTCAAAATCCTTCAAGCTAGGCTTCAGCATTACAGGAACTGAGAACTTCCAGATGTACAAGCTAGATTTAGAAAAGGCAGAGGAACCAAAGATCAAATTGCTAACACTTGTGGATCATAGGGCAAGGGAATTCCAGAAAAATATCTACTTCTGCTTCATTGGCTATGCTAGTCTTTAACTGTGTGGATCACAACAAACTACAGAAAATTCTTAAAGAGATAGGAATACCAAACCACCTCACCTGTCTCCTGAGAAACCTGTATGCAAGACAAGAAGCATCAGAATCAACAAGGAACAGACTGGTTCAAAATTGAGAAAGGAGTATGACAAGGCTGTATATTGTCACCCTGCTTATTTAACTTCTATGCAGAGTACGTCATGAGAAATGCCGGGCTGGATGAAGCCCAAGCTGGGATCAAGATTGCCAGGAGAAATCAACAACCTCAGATATGCAGATGATACCACTATAATGGCACAATGTGAAGAGGAATGAAAGAACCTCTTGATAAGGGTGAAGGAGGATGAAAAAGCTGGCTTAAAACTCAGTATTAAAAAAACAAAGATCATGGGATCCAGTTCCATCACTTCATGGCAAATAGAAGGGGAAAAAGTGGAAGCAGTGACAGATTTTCTTTTTGGGGACTCCAAAATTACTGCAGATGGTGACTGCAGCCATGAAATTAAAATTAAAATTTCAATGCTTGCTCCTTGGGAGAAAAGCTATGACAAACTTAGCGTGTTAAAAAGCAGAGACATCACTTTGCCAACAAAGGTCTGTCTAGTCAAAGCTTATGGTTTTCCAGTAGTCATGTACGGATGTGAGAGTTGGACTATAAAAAAAGCTGAGCACCGAGGAATTGATGCTTTTGAACTGTGGTGTTGCAAAAGAGTCTTGAAAGTCCCTTGGACTGCAAGGAGATCAAACCAGTCAATCCTACAGGAAATCAACCCTGAATATTCACTGAAAGGACGGATGGTGAAGCTCCAATACACTGGCCACCTGATGCAAACAGCTGACTCATTGGAAAAGACCTTGATGTTGGGAAAAATTGAAGGCAAAAGGAGAAGAGGGTGGCAGAGGATGAGATGGTTAGATAGCATCACAGACTCAATGGACATGAGTTTAAACAAACTCTGGGAGATAGTGAAGGACAGGGAAGCCTGGCCTGCTACAGTTCATGGGGTCACAAAGAGTTGAACATGACTTAGCAACTGAACAACAAAAATTGGGTTGGCCAAAAGGTTCACCCAGGATATTATGGAAAAACCTAAATGAACCTTCGGGCCAACCCAATACTGCATCAAATACTCTTATTTTAACAAATACAAGAGGCAAAATTGACTCCCTATAAAACCCTACTTACAAGCACTGAATGCTTACAATTTTATAGTTTCAAATGTTTATGGTGTTCTTTCAATTTTTTTTCTTTGCCTTAAACCATTTTTTTCAATTTACTGATGATGTGCTTTATTAAAAACTCAATAATTGAACTTCAGTAGCGGAGATTGTGAAATGCTATATTACATTTATGGTCAGGGCATAAAGTTGTTTAAGACCTTTTTGGATAATATTGCCGTGAAGAAAATTATTTTTTTATTATTGAAGAATTTTTAAGTTTTTTCAAATAATGTGGTCATTGGGTCAAATATGACCATGGGAAATTCTGCTTCTAATAAAGCCTTTAAAACCACATTTACTTAATAAAGACTTTACCTACTGAATAATACAGACTCTAGCACTTGTTTGCATTTTCACAAATCAACTCTGCACTGTGAGAAAAATGTGTACAAAGAAAAATAATATTGAATTATTTAAACAGCCTTCACACTAATATAAATTTAAAGCTTCTTTTCATAGAAATTCAGTTCAGACTTTAGTCACTTTTTTCTTCACTACTCCTATATTACATAATATGCTATCATTTCATACGTAAATATGTATTAGGCAGTCTTATTTCTTAGTGGAGATAAAAACAGGAGAGAATGCAGGACCCTGAGAAGCTTATAGAATGAAATAAGATTATTGAAATGTCAGCATTTCAGATATTCAAGATATGTTCTTAGGATATTTTGAGTACAAATAAGTAACCCAGCTATTTCTACAGCCTACAGGAGGGGCAGTGTCAGACCCTTTCTACAACTCAAAACAAATATAAATCCATGCCAGAAACATCTGAGAATCTGAAACCCTTTTTTCACATACTTTGTAAGATCCTAGAAATACCTTAACAATTCCATGATACACTTTACCATCCTAACAGTGCAAAGTGAAAGTCAAGTGTGAGAGGAAATCTTTGACCCTTCCTCTGCATTTCATTGTATCTGTCCTTTCACACATACCTTGATTTTTCATTCCTCTGTCAGGTATTTATTCAACAAACATTGAGTATCTCTAATTTCCTAATAGTGAGGATACATGGTAACAGAGACATAGAATAATACATACTCTTGGTCCTTAGGGAGCTTCAATTAAGAGAGTCAACAGATAGGAAAGGGATAATTCTAGCACCACGTGACAAGTGCTAGAATGGATGTGTTTAGAAGGGATTAACGGGCAGAGGAGAAGGCAATGGCACCTCACTCCAGTACTCTTGCCCGGAAAATCCCATGGATGGAGGAGCCTGGTGGACTGCAGTCCCTGAGGTCGCTAAGAGTCGGACACGACTGAGCAACTTCAGTTTCACTTTTCACTTTCATGCATTGGAGAAGGAAATGGCAACCCACTCCAGTGTTCTTGCCTGGAGAATCCCAGGGACAGGGGAGCCTGGTGGGCTGTCGTCTATGGGGTCACACAGGGTTGGACATGACTGAAGCGACTTAGCAGCAGCAGCAGCAGCATCAACGGGCAGAGAAGGCGCTTCTCATTCAAACTCAAACAACTAGAGGATTTTCTGGGGGTTGTGATGCTTTTGCTGGGTTTTGTGGAATAAGCAGAAATTAAAGAGAGGAAAGTGGGGACATTTTTTCCACAAATTTCATATGTACTATGTCAAGGAGACACAAAAGAATGTGCTGCTTCCAGAGAACTAAGAACAATGGAAGTTTGGAAAAGACTGGTAGGAGCAAGACTAGAGAGACAACGCAAGATTACAATGGGCCTGTGTGCCAGGCTGAGTCTAAGCATCATGATAAAAGCTATGAAACCCATTACAGGTTTGAAGTAGAGAAGTGACACAAGCAGACTTCAGTTTTAGAAAGATCACTCTTACAGCGCGGTAAGAGAATCAGACGGAGGAGTTCCAAATAAGGATTAGGAAACCAGTTAAGACAATTCTGCAGTAATTCAGGCAAAAGTAGTAACAGTAATAGCAGCTAACATTTATGGAGCATGCCTTCTGTGCTGACTTCTGTTCCCAGTGCTTCATTTACATTCATTCATTCAGTCCCATTCATATCACAACACAAGGCGTGTACTGTTCTTATTTTTATTTCAAAGATAAAAGAAATATATATATATAAGAAGTATCGATATAGTAGGAAACTGAGATGATGAGACAAATCAAGAAAACTAGTGAAATAGACTCAGATCTATTTACATGAAAACTTGAGGAACTTAAGAAAAAGAACTCATCCCTTAGAGTATAAAAGTCAAGGTGTAACTTTGGCTTCAGGCCAACAGGCTCAATTAACATACTAAGAACTAGTTAGTTGGGAAAATTGCAAGGTATTTTTGATTAAACTTTCCTCTGGTCCAGCTCCTATGGACACATATAAAAATTTTCCATCTTTCTCTTCTTCACAGAACATGAGGGTTCCAGGTAATGACCTTGTTAGTCCCAAAACAGCAGTGTAGGCAGCAGAGCTGGTGAGAGACGCAGTGGCAAGGATCCATAAAATCAGTGCTGGCTATGACAGCCCCACAGAAGACTGTGGAAGGGCCCTAGTGATCAGTGAATTAATTTCCCAGCCAGAGGAAGATGGTATTGGGCTCTATCTGAGTATTATGAACCCACCAAAATAATCGTGAGGGATTGCAACCTTATCCCTGGACCAGATAGTGAATAGAAATTAAGTAGAAGAAGAATTCAATCACATAGGCTTTGAAGGACATCATGTCTCGGGTAACTCTAGCATCAAAGGCCCATAAAAGATTGGGAGAGGACAATGGTACTCTAGGCTGAGCAGCTCAGTCATCCCATATGCACAGGAGAGAAGACAAGTACAAAGTACAGTGTCATTTACAAATGCTGCTTCTCCAAGTAAGACCCCACAGCTAAGTGGCGGTGTCAAGAGTCAGGTGTGAGAAGAGAACATAAGTGAAGACTCTCACTTCCAGAAAAAAAGCCATCATTGCCAAAGTGTGTGAAATATATGAGGTAGTGCCAAGGTCTTCTTTTTCTTCTATACACTTGGTGTGCCAGAAGTGTCACACCCACAGCCTGTCCCTGTATTCAAGAGTCTGTCCCCACAGAAACACTGGAGTGGCCCAGGCAAATAACTGTCTTCTATCATTCCAAGTTGGGTTCTCAGAAGAGGCACAGAGAAATTTCACATATTTTACTGGAAGCAGTGTAGCAGAGGCTCAACCTTATGCTTAAGTTCTGTTTGCCTTAGGTGGCAGTCTCACCTGGATTTGTCTAAAAGACAGGTTGCCGTAACTGGCCAAGAGTCTAATTAATCAAAGAATCAGGGAATATCATAAAGAAAAAATAATTTAGGAGACCACTAAATCACCAGGTATGCGTTGGCAGTCATGGACAGCAACAGCAGTATCAGAAGCAGCCATGACTAGGAATCATGTGAGCCCCGTGTACTGGAGATCAGCATTTTAATTTTTAGTTTCCACAGCCTTAATGCAAATGAACAGCAGAAGTCAGAGCAAGATTTTTGTAAGGTAACAGCAATGGCCCTGGGGACTTCTGTAAGTTGATACTGGGGGGTAAATTACTGTTGATCTCAGAAGCAATTGAAGATATAAGGTAAAGAGTCTAAGTAACAGATCTGAAATGAGTGATATGTTTTTGAAATACTATGATACGCACTGGAAAAGTTCTGGAAGATCTTGAGGAAAACTAGAATTACTAAAAATTAGACAAGACTAGGGGTTCTCTTGGTTCAGAAGTAAAGAATCTGCCTGCAATGCAGGAGATGAGTTTGATCCCTGAGTCTCAAAGATCCCCTGGAGAATGACAACCCACTCCAGTATTTTTGCTGAGAAGATCCCATGGATGGAGGAGCCTGGCGGGCCACAGTCCATAGGGTGGCAAAGAGTCAGTCCTTTGCATGAGCATGAGACAGGCCTAGAGTCAAAGAAATATTGTTTTATGACTTATTATGTAGCCTTAGAAATGTATTTTATTAGGAAATAAATACTGTAAGACTGACTGAAGAATAAGTGATAGAAAATTTCTGAAATAACTTCAACTCTTTTTGCTTAGGCTACAGGCAGAAAATGATGGTAGTCACCAAGACAACAGAAGGAGCAAATTTGGGGCAGGATAAAGGGGTGTGGCTGGTTTGAGAGACGATAAAGTTAGCTTTTAACTTGACCTCTGCAGATGGTACAAATGGAGATGTTCATCATGCAGTATTAAGAGTCTTGTTTCAGCAGAGTAGTCAGTAAGTTCAAACAGAATAAAAACAAAAAGCAATGATTGGATTTGCCAATATATATTTGGTGAATTTGATGAGAACATTTTCTGTGAAGTGGTAGAGGTATAAGCCAGATTTTTTTGTGTGTTGAAATGTTACTGCACAGTGAGGAAGTGTAAACTACTTTTCTCACTCTATTTTTTTTTCCCCAAATTCTTAAATAAGAAGGAAGAAAGAAAGATAGGACATAGTAAAGGTGAAAAGTGTTTCTTGGTTGATTTATTACAAGCAGAATGAAGGAGAACTGGAAAATGAAAGAAATACTATTTAAAGAAATAGGTACTGACATCAGACAACTTGAATTTGGGGTAGAAATAAAGATAATTTTCAAAAGTATGAGCCAGAACTCTAAGTCAATTAGGCCACCCTCAGAGTGAGGCTGCTTATGGTAACACATTTTTTCCCCATATTTCAAGCCTGTTTCTGCCTCGATATTTCTTCTTTCCAAGGAGAAACGCATCCCAGTTGACCTTCAGTGTAGAATGGCCTCCGCACCTTGTTGCTTAAGTGAACTTCGACACAAAGATTGGGAAAAGCTTTGGGGGTATATTTTATCTCAGATATCTAGAAATCTGGTGCCTGCTAGATGGCAGAAAGCAAGGGAATGACAATCCATAAACATGCCACACATCATCACAAGAGCAGTGTACTGAGATGGAAAGAGGCTCGGTAAGCCCCATGAGACAGACGCTGCCCATGCCTCTTTCTTTACCTCTGGGCCCACTTGAGAGCCCTGACAGTGGAAATATACAATTTTCAGCCTGCTGACAACTTTATGCCTCTAGGACCAACATCTCTCTTCTCATCCTGTTCGGCTGCAAGGAGGCATTTCCTAGAGGTATGGGGGAGTTAATGAGCCTAGCAGAGGAATCCTCTAAGAAAAAAGACACTAATAAATGCACAGATTCCTTGGCCTGATTGCTGGTCTCTGTGGCTGGTTTCTCAGAAGATCCCCAGTGGGCTCCAGCCTCTGTTGCCCACATGGGTAATCCATTCATTACAGCACCCTTTATTGGCTTTCTTATTTTTTCCTCACTTAATTTTTCCCAGTTCCTTACTTGGGTATTCTGGGATCTTCTAAATAAAGCCTTTGCCCCAAAATAGGTTTTTTTTTTGGGGGGGGGGGGCAAACTCAGATGAAAAAATCTGGTAAGTTATCATCTGAGAATCCATCTTTAAGAAAATCATTGGAAATATGGGGCAGGGAGACTTATGAACAAAGATTGAATACCATAGTTTTAGTCATGCTACTTAAATCTCCTCAAATTTATCTGTAAGGTTATATTAACACTGGTATTTGCATCCCAATATTTAAACCTCAGTGGCTCTTAGAGCTTCTAGAATATTTCCTGGAAGTCCAGAAGCAGTACCTTATGTTTGCCTCCAAATCTCTCAGGGAGGTCACCTTCTGAAGCCTCTGCCTTTACCACCTTACTGGACTCTACTTCCCTGAGCTGAATTCTCTCTACTTGCCCCATCATGGATGCTCAAAATCATGATGGTGATTCTTCTCTGTAGCCTTTGTTTGTTTACCTGTGTTTTCTTTTAATTTTTATTTTATATTATAGTTGATCTACATTAGTGTGTTAGTTTCAGGCATACAGCAAAGTGAATGAGTTATACATATATATGTACACATTTTCTTCTTTTTCTCATGTAGGTTATTACAGAGTATTGAATGGAGTTCCCTGTGCTATATAGTAGGTCCTTGTTGATTATCTATTTATACATAATAGTGTGTATGTTAATCCCAAACACCTAATTTATCTCTCCCCCTATCTTTCCCCTTTGGTAACCATAAATTTGTTTTCAAAGTCTGAGTCCATAGCCTCTTCAAATTAGAAAGTTATGCTGAGTTATGCTCAGGTTTTTGTGACCATTACCCAGCTATAGAAGAACTACCAATAGCCAAACTTCAGTTTAAATACTTGTCTCTTCCTCTCCTCTCCTTCAAGGCACAGAGAAACCAGTATTGAGCATCTAGAGGTAAAAAGGCATCCACATCATAATCATTTTGCAATACACATGTGTATCAATGTATCACATTGTACATCTTAAACAATGTTATATGTCAACCATACTTTAATAAAGCTGAGGGAAAAAAGGTGTCTACACCAATTGTCACATTAAACCCAAAACTATGAGGCCATGTTGTCAAACCTGCTGAAATGCAAGTGCATTTTAGGAATTCTGTTTAATGGAGCTACTTATCTCCCACTGAAGCCTAACTTAATGACTGACATATCTATACCTCCAACCCATCACACAGGTGAGCATACATACATACTTGCACACATATACACATGCACACATACATACAAACTCACACACACACGAGTCAAGGTTTTCTTTTGGTGAGTTGCATTGCCATTACGTTTTTTCTGTCAAGTTTCACAACATCCAAAATTAATGTATATAAATATTTCTCTGAAGCAAAGACGGTCACCCATTTTAAAATACCAGTCATATCTCAAAGTTTTGGCAGAGTCCCTATTAAAATGAGAAGGGATAAGACAGAAGGAGAGAAAGAAAAGGCAAAAGGGAAAAAATTTTAATGTTAGAAAGAAAGAAATCAAAAGCCCCAAATATGGGAAATGGTTAAATAAACTGTGGAATTACCCATGCTGTAGACTCTTGAAATGTGTTTAAAACGATGTCTATAAACAGTTTATAGAGGCACATGAAATGATCATTATAATCTTAAATTTAAGAAAAAAACAAGATAAAAATGCAGGATAATTACAACTACATTGAATAAAGGCCTGGGAAAAAAACAAAAAGATATTAGCACTAACTTCTCAATTACCTTTGGCTTATAGAAACATTCATTTTCCCAACTTTGTTTTTTTTTTCCCTAAAGCTGTCAGTTTGATAAATAAACTATATATGTATGCATGTATGTAACATGTACATACACAGTTGTATGCTTGCAAATATGTGTATGTATAATCAGCAAGTGTATACATCACGCCTGTTTTTGCAAAAGAGAGACTGAGAATTGACACCCCTTCACATTTAAGCTCTGTGTCAACACGTTGATACAGTACACTCTCAGGTACTGTTCTTCACTTCCTGTTTTAGTACTGCTGGCTCTTAGATCCAAGTTTCCACTTCATTTAGAGATTTGCTAAAAAAGATACACAATCAGGCTGTGATGGTAGTTTGAATGGGCTGCTTTTAATTCCACAACTCTGTCATCACAGCCGGAACAAGGTAAAAAAGTTAGGCCAAGACCTAATCTATTTCCAAACTAAAAACGGTAGATCAGGATTGACCAACAATGGGGAGCTCTCCTACCAAGCAATATTAAAGTTCCAAGACAGGGCTTCCCTGGTGGCCCAGTGGTAAAGAATCTGCTTGCCAATGCAGGAGACTGGCCAATGGGATTAGATCCCTAGTCCAGGAAGATTCCACATGCAGCAGAGCAACGAATCCCATGCGCCACAGCTATTGAGTCTGCACCCTAGGTCCCAGAACCGCAACTACTGAGCCTATGTGCTGCAACTGCGGAAGCGCATGCACCCTAGAGCCGGTGCTCTGCAATGAGAGAAGCCATGGCGATGAGAAACCCACGCACCACAACAAAGAACAGCTCCTGCTTGAGCTCAAGCAGCTCAAGGCAACTAGCGAAAAGCCCACCTAGCAACAAAGACCACAGCACAGCTAAATATACATAAATAAAATCATTTAAAAAGAAAAAAAAAAAGGTTGCAGGACACATTTAAACTACTTATTTCTTTTGAACTGGACTAGAATCCAGAGATAGGAGTATCTGCCTAGGTCACAGAATTTTTCTAATTTTTTTTTCTCCTAAAATGAGAAACAATGGTTACCTGCCTGGTAAAGAATCTGCCTGCAATGCAGGAGACCTGGGTTCAATCCCTGGATTGGGAAGATCCCCTGGAGAAGCAAAAGGCTACCCACTCCAGCCTGGAGAATTCCATGGACTGTACAGTCCAAGGGGTCGCAAAGAGTCGGACACGACTGAGCGACTTTCACTCACTCACTCACCAGGTATTGTGCTATTACTGGACTCTAGAAAACTTAGATGTACACAGTACTTTGGGGATTTATACCTCGTACAAGAGTGGATCATAGTGGTACCCATCATGGGATAGCTCTGGCTATCACTGTGAACACGTGGGCCTCGTCTCCAATTGCAGACGGGGCTACAGGCCCCATCTCTGTGTCAGATGCATCTTCTGAACAAAGGAAAGGCAAATCCCTCACTTCTCTTGTGACTCATATAGGCTGTAACATTTCAGTTGGGCGAAACAATTTAATATCTTGCTTCTAATAGCACTAATTGAAGCAGAAAAGAAAAAGGGGGAAAGGGGGCGAGAAAGGAAGAAGAAAAGAATTTCTCTAGAAGTAAATTCAATATTTTTTCAAAGCATAAGAGCCATTAAAATGTATTTTTTTTTTTACTGTTTGTCCTTGAAGCATGAGTTCACCCACATCACTCTTCAGACATCCTGAAAATGGCATTGGATTTTGCAAAGAACATGGAAAATTTTAATTCTTGATTAAGAGAACATTCCTCCTAAGGGCACTGAAGTGTTATGAACAGAGGCGTGAGTAAAGCAGTAAAGATACTTCAGCCTTCCTCGAGTGCTGTTGCCTGCATCGCTCTCGTTTGCATCTTCTTTGGAGACCTATTTCTGTGTACACTGAGGATACTGGTGTTTGTTTTTGCAAAGCATCTCTCCACTTCTGCTTCTCACACTTGCTTCTTGACAAAGCTAAGATTTTACAGAAGTGACGTCACTCTCAAGAGACAGCAGATGTTCCAGACTAAAGGAATACTGTCCCCCAATTTACATTTTGTAAGACTCCTTATGTATTCTGATACATTTCATTGCATTTATAACTCAAAGTCAACCTGATTTAAAGTTCACATGAAAACAAATTAGGTAGCTGGGAGACACTGACTGCTATGACATAATATTTCAAATGAGTTATCAATAGCCACACCTTTTTATACCTTTTATTAGAATAGTGAGAAATTCTGGCTACAGAAATGCATTCTATAGCACTTGGAAATATAATATTCCCATGGACTAAAAGAAGGCAAATTTGTGAGGAAAAGGTCTCTTCCAACGCTTGCAAAATGATTGCTAGCTCAAGGCTGAAACATAAATTTTAAAAAGATAGTATATTTAAGTGGGCAGGAATCCATGGTGGTCCATAAAATGTACTGACACAAAGGAATACAGAACTTACAGTTCAAATGAGAGGGATAAAACTTCTAAGGAGGAAAGGGAATAAAGTGTGGGAAAGGACATATGAAATTCACAGAAATGTTGACAATCATAGAAGCTAAATGGCAAACGGTAAATCTAGGCTGTGTTTCTAAGCACACTCCTGTCAGTGTTCAAACAGGTCTTAAGATTGTTGCTCCAATCCCCCTTTGACTAATGTCACTAAATTTCTTCTAATTATAGCTTTTACCACCCAAGCTAAACAACTGATGTGTCTCTCTCTTTAGGGTTAACATTCTCCATGTGATTGTAAACATTCCCACCCTCTTAGTCACCCCTTACCAAGCTATTGAATTCTTTCAATCATCTCTTCTAGCAGTAATCCTGGCAGTTCCCTAACCACTATTATCACTCTTCTCTGTACTTCTTCTATTTTGACTATAATTTTCTGGTAATGAGATCCCCAAATAGAAGTATTATTTATTATTCCAATTGTGATTGTGTTTCTGCCCTGTGAAGAGGTACAGCTCCCTCTGCTACTTAATGGGATGCTTCCATAGACAGCTTTAAAATCATAATAATGTTCCTGTGTACCATCACATTTCAACCTCATTTCCCATTTGTTTTTTTCTCTTACCATAGATCTTTTTGACAACACTATTTCCAGGTTATGCTTTCCCTCTGAGGATCTTGTTTTTAATTATTTTTTCAACACATCTGAGTCTCCTTCTTTTCCACACAGGATTCATTTTCTTTGTCCAAATTTATTTTTTCATAAGAATACCATGCTCAGATGTACTTTGTACTCAGAAATGCACACTCCTGAAGACTGTATCTAATGATATAATACCATCTCACCACTTGTTTAATGCCAAACATAATTATAAAGGCTTTAAGTGGTCTCTGACCCTTCCCAATTTCCATTTGAAAGTTTCTTCCTTAATGAGGAAAACCATTCAGATGAATAAACAAACAACAAATCAAGATATTACAGAATACAAGGCCTAAGAACAAACATTTATGCTTAGTGGTTTGCAAAGTGAAGCTCATATACAAGGGCAGGGAGAGACCAAAGAAAGAAGCAGGCCACTCCAGACTGGTAGATGGCAGTTTTAATAAGCAAGGGAATTTATGTACAGTGCTTGCCTGGGGGTCGGGGGTGGGTGGCAGGGAGATGAGTAGCTCTCTGCATACACTAGCCAGAATTTTAATACTTTATTCATAGACCTTAACTGGATTCAGTCACATATACCTTTCAGATATTGGAACAACACATTGCTCTCTCAAGGCAGACTCCTTGGAAGAACTCCCACTGTGGAACAGTGGGCAAAGGTGTACATTTTAAGGACAGGGGAGGAAGTGAAAAGCCTCTGACTACCTGGGTCCCGTTTGTGAGTCAACCATGGTGGGTCGTGTCCTCCCCATGATCTCCTACCACACTCCACCCTCTCAAGACCCAGCTCTTGGCCCTTACAACCTCACACACACCCCCTGTCCACAGCGTGCCTTGAGCGATCAGTAAAGGGTTTTGCTAGCATGGAGGAATTTCATTTAATGGCATTCTGGCTGCACTGGAGGCAGATACCACAGCAGTAATATAGGTGACTGCGAGAGAAAACACAGATCAAGATAATGATTTCCAAAATAAGTAACTTCCCCCCTCCCCAAGAGCACTGATTTATGAAGTCTCTTAGACTGGTGTTCTGATCCTTCAGAGCATTCACTTGTGTTCTTATGTGATTTAATAAAGACGATCTATCAGTTATGAGCTACAATATTCTGGATAATAGCACGGGTGCCTCCTTTTAAGGGAGTGATAATGTCCAAGGCCATGCAATTTTGAAAGACAGCTTTTCTCATTAGAGACATTTCAGTGTTCAGTAAAGATAGGTTTTGCCAGCTATCATCTAAAGCTTGCTGGGTGAATTTAGTAAAGGCTTCTATATATGCTACAATGTCCTCCAGGCCAATGGAGGGAAAAAAGCAGCCAAATGATTATACCAGTGGAAAACAGAACATGCCCATCTGGCCTTGAGGTGGGCAGCTTTAGGAACTTGCCCAGGCTGTACACACACACTCACACACACTCATACACACACACTCTCTCTCTCTCTCTCCAGGGGAGGCAGCACTGTCAGCCAGGAGGTGATGGACTCGTGGGCAGGATATGCCAGAGCAGTATTTCCACTTCTTCCTCCTTTCAGTGGTGCATGTTCTTTTCCAGCAGGTCTGACTTGCAGCAAACCAATCCCAATGGAGACTGAGTAGCTCCCCCTAACCCAGGCGTGAAAGTAACTCATGTCTCCTGGTGAAACATCCCATTAAAATTTTCAGTATATAATGCCTTTTCCAAGCATGACTCAGTGTTCTCAGCAGCACAGCAGGTTGATCCACCGTGAGCATTGGGGCAATGGCTCTCTTGTGACTTTCGTATCTTTAAGGTGTTGGTTATCTTGGCAGCGGTTCCCAGTCTGGCATACAGGGTAACAGACCATAATGGTAGATCATTCTCAAACCAGTCAATCCTAAAGTAAAGCAACCCTGGATATTCGCTGGAAGGACTGATGCTGAAGCTCCAGTACTTTGGCCACCTAGTGCAAAGAGCCAACTCATTGGACTCATTCCCTGATGCTGAAAAAAACTGAGGGCAGGTGGAGAAGGAGGGACAGAGGGAGATGGTTGGATGGCATCACTGACTCAATGGACATGAGTTTGAGCAAACTCCAGGAAATAGTGAAGGACAGGGAAGCCAGGTGTGGTGCAGTCCATAGGGTAGCAAAGAGTCAGACACGACTGAGGGACTGAACAACAACAACAATTCAAATGTATTAATGCCTAAGACAGTACCTTAGTATACCTGGCTAAGGTTATTTACCTGTTAGTAATATAATCTGCTGCTTTAATATTTTATTCTTCCTTTCTACCAACTCTTGTGGTTAAAATTTAGAGGAGAGAAGGAAGTCAATTTAAGGTCTTGTTTTTGTTTCTGTTTTGCCCAGTCTTGCATATCATGACCTTTGAAATGTGAGCCCCAGTCACTATCTGTTAGATAGGGGTATGGTACTTAGTTTCTCTAATCCCCTAATGGCGGCAGCCTCGTTTGCATGGTGACAACAGAGGAGGCTGGATTAAGCCAGATGCAGTGTCCACACAAACTAAGCATATTTAGAACACTCACTCAGAGGGAGGGGGCCAATTTAATCAATTGGCCAAAAGTAAATGTGGCCCGCTCCAGGGCTTTCAAACTCAGGGGAGTAGATTGCCTATCTTATTCCCAACTTCAGATTTCCAGGACTCCATGTGCCCATGGAGATCCTCCTGATTGGGCCCAGCCTCCCTGCAGACTGGAATATCCAATGTAAAAAGAAATAAGTTCTCTGAACATCCTTCCTGCCGTGCAGGTGCTGCCTGGAGGCAGGTGTGTGGTGATGTAGCTCATTTTCTCTGAATCCTGGCTGCTGAGAGAAACCCCAATGCCCCCTCCTTTGGTGTGCACTACCATGCCTGGATTTGTTCCCTGGCCTTTTGCAGGAACTTGGCAGCTCTGACAATAAGCTCCGCAGGAATATATTCTTTCAGCAGAAATGTTTCCTGAACTGGGGCCGCCCCACTGGCTGGGGCTGTCGTTGCTATGTTTCTGTTTTTCTTTGTATTAGGCGTCAGACTGATGGGGCCTTCTATATGCTTCACTGTCATCACCATAACATCTTTCTCTTCATTCTCCTCACTATCCCAGCAATTCCGCCTCTTAGCATCCCAATCAGGCTTCATCACAAGCACTCAGATCTTAATCTGCAGCAGTTTATGCCTTCCTAGCTTTGCAAACAGCACACTAAAGTCTCCGACTTACTACTCTACTCTCCTACCTTGTCCTTCAGCCCTGAAGCTAGCAAAGCAGCTACCAGCCTGTCTTGCTCTAACCTCAATTCCTCTTCAAACTTTTTAACCTGACCTTTAGCCTCTAGTTTGGCATCAGCGACCACATGAACTGCTCACAGTGGAGGCCGGCCTGTTGCAGCAGCCATCCATTTCCCTTCTTTGCCACAGTGTGCTCTGCACAGCCCCTCAAATGAGCACATTAGAGCGCCGGGTGTTTTGGGGGCACCCCTACCCACATAGAGGCCCATAAGCACCTACCATATAGGTCATCCCCCACATAGAAGCCAGAGTCCAGCTCAGGACTTTACCCGCCAGTGCTTCTTTCCCAAGGCCCTTCCTTCAGGGTCCTGGCTGACCTGTCAATCGTTGGTTCACAAACTGGGAGGGAGAAACCAAAGAAAGAGGCAGATCACTTCAGACAGGCTTCGTAAGCAAAGAAACTTAAGAGGCTCGTGTTGGGCAACTGCAAGATGAGTGGATTTCCATATCCACCAGTCAGAATCTTAAGTTTATATAGTGGTGGCCCTAATTGGGCTCAGTCACATATACAATCCAGAGGTCTCCTCAACACTTTACTCTTTCAAGGCTACACCCTTGGAATAGCTCTCACAGTGGGAATGGTGGGTAGAATGTAGAACGTGGGTTCAAGGGCAGGAGAAGGGATGAGGTACCTTCAATTGCCCAGGTTCAACTTGCAGGTCAACCATTGGTTACATCTTTTCAATGCTCATACTTGGAAGTATGCTTCCCTCCCTCAGCAATGCTTCATACTTGGAAGGTAAGTAATCACTATTTCATAAGGACAATCTTTTATCTTCCTTTTATTTACAAAATGTTTCACACAAAATGGAATTGTAAACAGTCTGAACAAGCAGGCATATATTTATATGATAATTAACAGCAATTTTTAAATAATCATAAAGCAATATAGAGGAATGCTAATGTTTCCTTAAAATCCGCATGAAGTAAAGCAACATAGAAGTCACAGAAACCCAATTTCCAACTCTATGCATGAGTGAATGTAAACCTTTGATGAGCTAACCTTTGAGTCATAGTTTCCTCATAGATACAATGGATATAATAGGACCACTTTTACATGATATTGTGGGGAACAGGAAATAATGCAGATAAAGTCATTTTTACCGTGCCTAGTATACATCAGTCAAGTATCATATGTTTGATTAATTTAAAAATATTTGCTGCATTGGCACTTATAACATCATTGGCTTTTGTTATTATGATCCACTAAGATGATTCTAGATAGCTAATTCTTTTTTTTTTTTATTTTATTTTTAAACTTTACATAATTGTATTAGTTTTGCCAAAAATTCTTAAGTCTTCATTTGCTCTATTACTTTGTTTCAAAAGTTTGTCTAAAGCCACAACTTTAGAAGCAAAATTTTGAAGTTAAAAAGCTTTGGATTGTACTTGTAGCCTCTAGTTTATATCAACTAACATCAGATTATATCTAAGTATATGTCATACAATGTCATGTTATATATCTTTTTACAGAAAAAATTCCTATTTAATGCCAAAGTGTCATGTTTAAATAATTTAATTTGTATCCTAGAAGACATTGATAGTACATGCATATCTCACACTAACAATTTCTAATTGCTCATATCCTTTCAATTCATGTCTATAGTTCAGAAAATCTTAAATATACCACCACTTGGCTATTATTCCAATTTTATCCATGTGATCTTGGATAAACAAGTTCATTTCTCTTAGCCTATGGAATATAAAGATAGGTAGACAGGCAGACAGAATTGGTCCTGTAAAACACGTTCATTAAATGATACCATTACTGAGTTTTTCATTTACGCTTTCAGAAACCCAAGTAAGATGGTAGGTGTTGCAAGAGGGCATCAGAGGGCAAACACACTGAAACCATACTCACAGAAAACTAGTCAATCTAATCACACTAGGACCACAGCCTTGTCTAACTCAATGAAACTAAGCCATGCCCGTGGGGCAACCCAAGACGGGCAGGTCATGGTGGAAAGATTTGACAGAATGTGGTCCACTGGAGAAGGGAATGGCAAACCACTTCAGTATTCTTGCCTTGAGAACCCCATGAACAGGATGAAAAGGCAAAATGATAGGATACTGAAAGAGAAACTCCCCAGGTCAGTGGGTGCCCAATATGCTACTGGAGATCAGTGGAGAAATAACTCCAGAAAGAATGAAGGGATGGAGCCAAAGCAAAAACAATACCCAGCTGTGGATGTGACTGGTGATAGAAGCAAGGTCCGATGCTGTAAAGAGCAATATTGCATAGGGTTAGGGTTAGGACCTAACCTAACATAGGACCTGGAATGTCAGGTCCATGAATCAAGGCAAATTGGAAGTAGTCAAACAAAAGATGGCAAGAATGAATGTCGACATTCTAGGAATCAGCTAACTGAAATGGACTGGAATGGGTGAATTTAACTCAGATGACCATTATATCTACTACTGCGGGCAGGAATCCCTCAGAAGAAATGGAGTGGCCATCATGGTCAACAAAAGAGTCTGAAATGCAATCTCGGACTCTCGGACTTGGATGCAATCTCAAAAATGACAGAATGATCTCTGTTCGTTTCCAAGGCAAACCATTCAATATCACAGTAATCCAAGTCCATGCCCCAACCAGTAACGCTGAAGAAGCTGAACTTGAACGGTTCTATGAAGACCTATAAGACCTTTTAGAACAAACACCCAAAAAACATGTCCTTTTCTTTCTAGGGGACTGGAATGCAAAAGTAGGAAGTCAAGAAACACCTGAAGTAACAGGCAAATTTGGCCTTGGAATACAGAATGAAGCAGGGCAAAGACTAATAGAGTTTGGCCAAGAAAATGCACTGGGCATAACAAACACCCTCTTCCAACAACACAAGAGAAGACTCTATACATGGACATCACCAGATGGTCAACACTGAAATCATATTGATTATATTCTTTGCAGCCAAAGATGGAGAAGCTCTATACAGTCAGCAAAAACAAGACCAGGAGCTGACTGTGGCTCAGACCATGAACTCCTTATTGCCAAATTCAGACTGAAATTGAAGAAACTAGGGAAAACCACTAGACCATTCAGGTATGACCTAAATCAAATCCCATATGATTATACAGTAGAAGTGAGAAATAGATTTAAGGGCCTAGATAGATAGAGTGCCTGATGAACTATGGAATGAGGTTCGTGACACTGTACAGGAGACAGGGATCAAGACCACTCCCATAGAAAAGAAATGCAAAAAAGCAAAATGGCTATCTGGGGAGGTCTTACAAATAGCTGTGAAAAGAAGAGAAGCCTCAAAAAGCAAAGGAGAAAAGGAAAGATATAAACATCTGAATGCAGAGTTCCAAAGAATAGCAAGAAGAGATAAGAAAGCCTTCTTCAGCGATCAATGCAAAGAAATAGAGGAAAACAACAGAATGGGAAAGAACAGAGATCTCTTCAAGAAAATCAGAGATACCAAAGGAACATTTCATGCAAAGATGAGCTCGATAAAGGACAGAAATGGTATGGACATAACAGAAGCAGAAGATATTAAGACGAGGTGGCAAGAATACACAGAAGAACTGTACAAAAAAGATCTTCATGACCCAGATAATCACGATGGTGTGATCACTGACCTAGAGCCAGACATCCTGGAATGTGAAGTCAAGTGGGCCTTAGAAAGCATCACTATAGACAAAGCTAGTGGAGGTGATGGAATTCCAGTTGAGCTATTCCAAATCCTGAAAGATGATGCTGTGAAAGTGCTGCACTCAATATGCCAGCAAATTTGGAAAACTCAGCAGTGGCCACAGGACTGGAAAAGGTCAGTTTTCATTCCAATCCCAAAGAAAGGCAATGCCAAAGAATGCTCAAACTACTGCACAATTACACTCATCTCACACGCTAGTAAGGTAATGCTCAAAATTCTCCAAGCCAGGCTTCAGCAATATGTGAACCGTGACCTTCCTGATGTTCAAGCTGGTTTTAGAAAAGGCAGAGGAACCAAAGATCAAATTGCCAACATCTGCTGGATCATAGAAAAAGCAAGAGAGTTCCAGAAAAACATCTATTTCTGCTTTATTGACTATGCCAAAGCCTTTGACTGTGTGGATCACAATCAACTGTGGAAAATTCTTCAAGACATGGGAATACCAGACCACCTGATCTGCCTCTTGAGAAATTTCTATGCAGGTCAGGAAGCAACAGTTAGAAATGGACACGGAACAACAGACTGGTTCCAAATAGGAAAAGGAGTTCGTCAAGGCTGTATATTGTCACCCTGTTTATTTAACTTCTATGCAGAGTACATCATGAGAAATGCTGGAGTGGAAGAAACACAAGCTGGAATCAAGATTGCCGGGAGAAATATCAATAACCTCAGATATGCAGATGATACCACCCTTATGACAGAAAGTGAAGAGGAACTAAAAAGCCCCTTGATGAAAGTGAAAGAGGAGAGTGAAAAAGTTGGCTTAAAGCGCAACATTCAGAAAACGAAGATCATGGCATCTGGTCCCATCACTTCATGGGAAATAGATGGGGAAACAGTGGAAACAATGTCAGACTTTATTTTTCTGGGCTCCAAAATCACTACAGATGGTGACTGCAGCCATGAAATTAAAAGACGCTTACTCCTTGGAAGAAAAGTTATGACCAACCTAGATAGCACATTCAAAAGCAGAGACATTACTTTGCCAACAAAGGTTCGTCTAGTCAAGGCTATGGTTTTTCCTGTGGTCATGTATGGATGTGAGAGTTGGACTGTGAAGAAGGCTGAGTGCCGAAGAATTGATGCTTTTGAACTGTGGTGTTGGAGAAGACTCTTGAGAGTCCCTTGGACTGCAAGGAGATCCAACCAGTCCATTCTGAAGGAGATCAGTCCTGGGATTTCTTTGGAAGGAACGATGCTAAAGCTGAAACTCCAGTACTTTGGTCACCTCATGCAAAGAGTTGACTCATTGGAGAAGACTCTGATGCTGGGAGGGATTGGGGGCAGGAGGAGAAGGGGACGACAGAGGATGAGATGGCTGGATGGCATCACTGACTCGATGGACTTGAGTCTGAGTGAACTCCGGGAGTTGATGATGGACAGGGAGGCCTGATGTGCTGCAATTCATGGGGTCGCAAAGAGTCGGACACGACTGAGCGACTGATCTGATCTGATCTCTGATGGCATAATCTGGGTCACCTATGTTTTAAAAATAAAGCATCATCTGATGATTTTTGTCCTTCACACACTCTCCTGCATCTACATATTCATTTTGATTCCCACTGTCATCTTTCATCTGGACCCTCATCCCCAAATGTCTAAGTGATGATATCAACAGGCTCCCATCTGTTCTCTAGGCCTCCAGCCTCTTTCTCATCAAATCAAATTCCTGCCAAAGCAATTCTTCTAAAATATTTTATACCACGTAACCCTACTTAAAACATTTGCTAGCTTCCCTTTGCCCAGAGCAAAATTTACGAGATACATTGCACAGAATACTCACCCCATAAGATGCTGCTAAGAAACCAGGTTCTGAGAACATATTGGAAAACACAGCACACTTTTCTTCTACTTGAAAAGTCACAGTGAAAATCAGTATAATAAAGCCTCCAAAAATATTAACTCCTTACTTTCCAAAACTGTTGACATCAGGTTCCATCTTTATATAAGGCCTCTAGTTTGCATATCCAATTTGCATTTCTGACAGGCTCACTAAGATTAATTTGTCCTAAAAAACAACTCTTGACTCTCCTACTTTTCTTAAACCTGCTCCTACTCACACATCTCCCCACTCTCCCAGTTACCCTTGACAAGAACTTAAGCATAATTTTTTATTCCTCTCCTATTCCTCCCTAACACATTCAAAGCATCAGAAAACTATCAGTCTCCTCTCATGAATACATCCTAAAATCAACCAATTACTTCTTACAAAATAGGCTGAAAACATAGAAGCCCAAATCATCATCTCACTCTTGCACAACTATGCAAGCCTTCTCAAGTGGCACTATTGGTAAAGAACCTGCCTATCCATGAAGGAGACATAAGAGATGCTGGTTTGATCCCTAGGTGGGAAAGATCCCCGGGAGGAGGGCATGGCAACCCACTCCAGTTTTCCTCCCTGGAGAATCCCATGGACAGAAGAGCTTGGCAGTCTATGGTCCACAGGGTTGCACAGAGTCAGGCAAACTGAAGTGACTTAGTATGCACGCACCTACGCACGAGCCTTCTAAAGGATCTCTCTGCATCCATCCTGATCCTCAAAATTCTGCTCTCCACAAAGAAGCTAGAATGACATTTTTAAAATATAGAACACATCATGTTACTTCCCTGTATAAAAATATTCAATGGATTCCTGCTCCTTTCATCATGGACTACCTGGAACCAGGCTAAGCTTCCCACCATAAACAGACATAAAACTGCTCAAAAAAAAAGATGAAACAACCATGTTTAGACAACGGACAATTTTGTACAGTGAATACAAAATTGAAATTTGTAAGAGAAAGACACAAATGTCTTCTCTGTCAGAAGGGGAGATTCCTTAAAAAACTGGAAATAGAACTGCCTTATGATCCAGCAATCCCACTGCTGGGCATACACACTGAGGAAACCAGAAGGGAAAGAGACACGTGTACCCCAGTGTTCATCGCAGCACTGTTTATAATAGCCAGGACATGGAAGCAACCTAGATGTCCATCAGCAGATGAATGGATAAGAAAGCTGTGGTACATATACACAATGGAGTACTACTCAGCCATTAAAAAGAATACATTTGAATCAGTTCTAATGAGGTGGATGAAACTGGAGCCTATTATACAGAGTGAAGTAAGCCAGAAGGAAAAACATAAATACAGTATACTAATGCATATATATGGAATTTAGAAAGATGGTAACAATAACCCGGTGTATGAGACAGCAAAAGAGACACTGATGTATAGAACAGTCTTATGGACTCTGTGGGAGAGGGAGAGGGTGGGAAGATTTGGGAGAATGACATTGAAACATGTAAAATATCATGTAAGAAACAAGATGCCAGTCCAGGTTCGATGCACGATACTGGATGCTTGGGGCTAGTGCACTGGGACACCCAGAGGGAAGGTATGGGGAGGGAGGAGGGAGGAGGGTTCAGGATGGGGAACACATGTATACCTGTGGCGGATTCATTTTGATATTTGGCAAAACTAATACAATTATGTAAAGTTTAAAAATAAAATTAAATTAAATTAAAAAAAAAAGAAAAAAAAAGCAGAGGAAACAGTCATATAGGGTTGAAGAGATAAAGATTATAATTTGAGGGCACAGACATTCACATTGTAGGGCAAGCTTCTAGAACAGTGGGATACACACAGAAAAGGGCTCCAGAAATCTGCTTAGGGTTGCTCTTAAATCTAGTGTTAAATATTCATGCATGCACAGGATCAACTTTAACAAGATTGAGCAAGCAACAACCAGAAGTTATAGGCTGAACAGATCCTAGAACTCCCACAGAGCCAGGAGACATGAGTTTTCATCAAAGAGTTTCCATTAGCTGTAATATAGCTTCTATTAACTCTTAAGGTAAAGATACAGAAGATCCATGTCTTCACAGTAGGACTAAATTATCTCTAGACCAAAGCCTATTTAAAACATAGCCTAAAACTCTTAAAATAAGCCTAAGTTAATGAAACTTTTTGCACACAGCATGTCTGTCAGAACAAAATACAACATTCTTTAAAAGAAAACACAACATCCCCCAATCAGCAATGTAATATTCACAAAGTATAAAACTGCTAGGCATGAAGAAAAGCAAGAAAACTGAAAAATGAGATTCATAATTATAAATCAATATAATCAGGGCCAGAAATAAGAGAAATGATGGATGGAAAATCCCATGGATGGAGGAGCCTGGTAGGCTGCAGTCCATGGGGTCACTAAGAGTTGGACACGACTGAGCGACTTCACTTTCACTTTTCACTTTCATGCATTGGAGAAGGAAATGGCAACCCACTCCAGTGTTCTTGCCTGGAGAATCCCAGAGATGGGGGAGCCTGGTGGCTGCCATCTATGGGGTCACACAGAGTCGGACACGACTAAAGTGACTTAGCAGCAGCAGCAAACAAAATTTTGAATAAAGAGTGAAGTGGAAGATACAAAGAATTCTAGATATTAAAAATGTGATATCTGAAATGAAACAATTATTGAATGGGATTAACAGGCAATTAGGCATTACAGAAACACTTAACAGTGAACCTGAAGATCTAGTGAAGAAAATTTTCCAAAATGAAGCAGGGTATACTGAAAATGAAACAGAATCAATTCAGGTGAAAGTTCCAATATTTAAGAGAGGATACCAGGAAATAAAAAATATATTTGAAGACATAATGACTGAAATATTTAAAATTCCATAAAAACTATATATTCTCAGATTTCAAAAACCAAACAAACCCAAGCAGGATGAATACAAAGAAAACTACAGAAAATACCATAATTATTTTACTGGGAACCAGTGATAAAGAGAAAGCATCCAGAGGAAAAAGACATATAAAAGGAACAAGGAAATAATATTCACACACTTCATGCTAGAAAAAAACAAAAACACCAAAAAAGCCAGAGAACATCTTTAAAGGACCAAAAGAAAAAACTACCAACCTAGAACTCAAAACAAAATCCTTCAAAAATCTTTCAGAAAAACAAAAGAGAGAATTTATCACTAATAGATCTGTATTATCAGTCAGTCAGTTCAGTCACTCAATCATGTCCAACTCTTTGAGACCCCATAGACTGCAACATCCCAGGCTTCCCTGTCCAACTCCTGGAGTTTACTCAAACTCATGTCCGTTGAGTCAGAGATGCCATCCAACCATCTCATCCTCTGTCATCCCCTTCTCCTTCTGCCTTCAAGCTTTCCCAGTGAGTCAGTTCTTCGCATCAGGTGGCCAAATATTGGAGTTTCAGTTTCAGCATCTGTCCTTCCAATGAATATACAGGACTGATTTCCTTTAGGATGGACTGGTTGAATCTCCTTGCAGTCCAAAAGACTCTCAAGAGTCTTCTCCAACACCACAGTTCAAAAGCATCAATTCTTCACCACTCAGCTTTCTTTATAGTCCATATCCATACATGACTACTGGAAAAACCATAGCTTTGACTAGACGGACCTTTGTTAGTAAAGTAATGTCTCTGCTTTTTAATATGCTGTCGAGGTTGGTCATAGCCTTTCTTCCAAGGAGCAAGCATCTTTTAATTTCATGGCTGCAGTCACCATCTGCAGTGATTTGGGAGCCAAAAAAAAAATAAAGTCTGACACTGTTTCCATTGTTTCCCCATCTATTTGCCGGGAAGTGATGGGACTGGATGCCACGATTTTAGTTTTCTGAATGTTGAGCTTTAAGCCAACTTTTTCACTCTCCTGTCTCACTTTCATCAAAAGGCTCTTTAGTGTTTCTTCGCTGTCTGCCATAGGGTGGTGTCATCTGTGTATCTGAGGTTATTGATATTTCTCCTGGCAATCTTGATTCCAGCTTGTGCTTCATCTAGCCTGGCATTTTGCATGATATACTCTACATATAAGTTAAATAAGCAGAGTGACAATATACAACCTTGATGTACTCCTTTCCTGATTTGGAACCACACTGTTGTTCCATGTCCAGTTCTAACTGTTGCTTCTTGACCTGCATACAGAATTCTCAGGAGGCAGGTCAGGTGGTCTGGTATTCCCATCTCTTTAAGAATTTCCACAGTTTCTTGTGATCCACACAGTCAAAGGCTTTGGCATAGTCAATAAAGCAAACGTAGATGTTTTTATTGAACTAATAGATCTGTACTATAAGACATGCCAAAGGAATTTTTTCAGGAAGGATGAAAGAAAGGGTATCAAGTAAAGATTTGGATCTAAAATAGTCAATTTGGGGGCAAACATAAAAGTCTTTTTTTTTCTTTTTTGAATTTTTCTAAAATAGTTAAAATTCTAATAAGATCTGCAGTTAACAGGATCATGCCAATATTAAGTTCCTAGTCTTGAAAAATGTGCTATGTCATGTAAAATGTTAACATTTGGGAGACTGAAAGAGGTATACACAACTTCTCCTTATTAAATTTTACTCCTTACTATACAACATTTCTATATGTCTAAAATTAAATGAAAATTAAAAACAAAAAGATAAGTTTACACTTTAAAGCAAAAATGATGACAATGCATTTGGGGTTTAACATGCAAATTATTTGACAACAATAAAGAACTGCAGTATGAAATGAATCTTTGCTGTTGTAAGATTCTTACATTAGCGATAAGCGGCATAATATTTTAAAGTAGACTCTGATAAGTTAAAATGTATATTGTAAACCACTGAGCAATCTCTAAAACAATATAAATAAAACAAAAAGCAATAGCTATAAGCCAACAGTAGAGAGAAATTAGAATAGTAAAAAAAATACTAAATTAATCCAAAAAGAGGTCAGAACAAGAGGAAAAGGGAAAAGAATAGGTGGAACAAATAAAAAGAAAAAACAAAGAGCAGCATGGTAGATTTAAACCCAACCACTTACATTAAAATATAAAAGATGTCAACTCTCCAAATAAAATAGAGCATTAAAACAAGGATGAAAAAATGTAAAATGATCAAAAGCATACAGAGTATAATCTGAGGCTCAAATGTAGTTAAGATATGAATCAATAACAGAAAAGTCCCGGCTTATCTTACTACAATAGGCATATTATGAGTTCTCATTGACAGATCTGCAGACAACTATTATCAGACTATCACTGTTGAAGCAAGATGTGAAACCTATTTCATATCCTTGAATTTTAAACAGAATTTCAACAGGTATTGGGCTTTCCCCAGTGGCTCATTGGTAAAGAATTCACCTGCAAAGCAAGAGATGTGGATTCAATCTCTGGGTCAGGAACGTCCCCTGGAGAAGGCAATGGCAACCCACTCTAGTATTCTTGCTGGGAAATTCCATGGGCAGAGGAGTCTGGCAGGCTACAGTCCATGGGGTCAAAGAGCTGGACACGACTTGGCAACTAAACAACAGCAATGGGTATATCCCACCAATAAATTGAGAGGCCAGAGAGCGTACATTAATTCATGTTATGTTTCCAGTGCCTAAGACAAACTTAGGTTTCAGTAATATTCAATGCCTTTTACTACAATGGCTTTTAACAGTGGATTGACTTTTAACGCTTATTCTCCTGCTGATTTGTCAATTAGTCTAGTGTAGCAAACATATAGGAGGATTCTAATGTATCTTTAATGCTTTCATTAAATGATTATGTCATTTTCCCAGGTGGTGCTAGTGGTAAAGAAACCTGCTTGTCAATGCAGGAGATGTAAGAGATACAGGTTTGATCTCTAGGTTGGGAAGATCCCCTGGAGAAGGAGATGGCAACACACTCCAGTATTCTTGCTTGGAGAATCTCATGCACAGAGGAGCGTGGTTAGGTTACAGTCCATAGGTTTCCAAAAAGTCAGACACAACTGAAGTGACTGAGCATGCACACACAGGTTTGAAATATTTCATATTTTTTAACAAATTAAGTGATGAAGAACAGAATCTGAAGGAGTAGAAACTCTTATCACTGTACATGAAATCATGCAGATCTACAAAGATCTACAAACATGTATGAGACACAGATAAAACAAATGGGAGCCAAGATGCACTTTGCCTAAAAAAGGAATATTAGAAGGACATATCTGGATCACACAGAATGATATTCAGAGGGGTAGAATTAAACTCCTCATTCTTTCTTGACCCAGTTTCACTGTGATATAAATCAGAAGGCTCCATGTTTAGGTCATCCAAAATTTAGTTAACGGTGAAGGTAATAAAACTGATAAAAGTACTAACCCAATAGAAATTCAATGAAAATATGTTATGAAAACAAAAATAAATCCCCACCATTTTGTTTGGGAATTATAATCTATTTGATCTCTTATATTAGTTTTCTTGTATGTCTTATATATATCCCTAACATAGTGCATTTTTATACACACAAAAAGCACTTAGTATTTACTGATTTGTATTAAAAAATATTTTTCTGGTTAGACTATTATTTTTCCATTAAGAGTATACTTAAGGTTGGGACTTGTTATCTACACTTTCATACAGTCATAAGTAGCCCTAAAAGATTCTTTATTTGCAGAATGAAAAGGATGAATGAGAAAATCTGATTTTATTCTAGCTCTAATATTCATAAGTCTATGAAAAATGTCCCTTCAAATGAGCCAATCAGAAAGCTGAGAGTCCCAAGGAGAATTGAATTGGTCCTGCATTTAATTATCTGAATGACAAGCACTTTTGTAAATATAAGGAAAGAATCACTTAATCTGTTCATTTATTTATGCAAAAAATATTTATGGAATGCCTGCTAAGTAAACTTCTGGAGCTTGGTGACTTTTTGGCAGGCAAAATTGTGACCTAAAATTCACTTTAAAATCTGAGATTGTCCCAGACAATCTCTCCTTGGACTTCTGACTGCTACATTGATATCCTCCTTCAAATCCTGCTGATCTTCTGGTTCTTTACATATACTTTGAATTTACTACATTGGTTTTCTGCTAGGGTGGGGGGAGGGGCGGGCAGTGGTAAGGGAGGTAGGAAGGGAGAAAGAGATCTTGTTTGCTTATCCAGTCTTACCTCAATATTTTATGGACACTCAGTTTCTGGTCTTAGTTCCCAATTTACTACCTTAGCCTGCTGCTACTTAAGACCCAGATTAACAGCTGATGAGTAATCCAGACATTAAATTGTGTGAAATCAGAGAAATGAGAGGCGAGTCAGCATGGGAGTGTGGTAAAGGGAAGTTCTCAAGGAAAGATATAGATAGGGGGTGCTTGAAGGGTGAACAGGGTTTTAAAAGCTGTAATTAAAAGTTAAAGATACCTCAGACATACAAGAGTGCCAAGCTAAGGCAGGTAGACAATATGATCAATGGAGGTAACTCAAAGAATTTGAAGAGACCAACCTACTGGAGGGATACATTTGAGTATTTGAGAGGTACAAGACAAAGGCCTGAAACAGCTCACTCCCACCCTAATTAACGTGGTCAAAGGTAGGTACATACTGAAAACTAAACAGGATGGCAAAATAGGCTCAGAATCCTTCTATTTTTGCATAGGCCTCTCTTCTTTTCAAACATTAGATAGCCTCTTATTATTCCACCCAGTCCTTTTCTAAGCTCCAAGAAGTAGCAGTAAAGCACGGGGCGGGGGGGGGGGGTAGGGAACCTAAAAGAAAAGTACTCCACAAAACCAACACAAAAATTCAACTCAGTATAAGACTGTCTAGGTAGAACTTACTCTTGTTTGCTTACAGGGCTTATTCAAATTATTTTCTCCTTTTGCATATTTCGAAAGACTCTCAATTGCTTCATAAATGTTTTTGGCACAAACTGCCACTCTTCTTTCCTTTTATTCTCTCCCACACATACTGCATCCATTAATTTTGACATTTATTATAAGAATCATCCCACTGGATTTCTATATGCATTATATGCATTAAAATACAATGCATTTTCTCCACTATTCTCCCTTGTGTTCTTTTTTTTTAACTAGTGTAGAAAACCCGTTCTAGATAGATCGTTTTCCTATATTATGGGTTATATATAATGGGTTAATATTATTAATTTAATTTTAATTTAATTTTCAAGTAAAAATCACCAGCCAGTACTGGTGAATTCTGCTTTATAAATTACATGCATATTACATATGTGTAACTATACACATATACATTTACTGTACTTAATACATCATATTACATAGCATTATATACCTGTTACTCATATTCCTTTAAGATTTTTCCTTTAATATTTAAAAGCGACTTAAAATATGCTGTTTACTTTTATAATATTAACACTAGAAGCAAATATTTGTCTGAACTAATAAACAACTTTTCCAGAATTGGGAAAAAAGGTATCTTTTTTATGCCTTTGAAAAATCTTCAATTTCCTCACTTCCCAAGTCAGACAATTTGTTATGTGAAAAGCTTATTGAAACACTAATGATGCCTCTATAAGAATTTCAGAAACTACTGAGGAAGTACAGACCAATGAATCTCACTTTCACACCAGAAAAGCTGGTTGGATTCAAATAAATGAAAATTCAATGTATGCTGAAGCAGGCATAATCTCTAAAGGAAAAGAAACATGACCAGAAATCAGGTCTGACTGCTTTGAGACATAAAATAAGCATGTTGAAAATAAGTAGATATGATTTCCTTGGTTTCAAACTTCTTTAACACTCGACTTTGACTTTATTGTTTCTATTTATCCCTGTATACTCAATGGGTACCTCAGTAATCAATATTTGATGTGTATTCAGAAGATGACTGTAAAATTGAGGGACCACACCAATAAAAATGTATATCAGAAATGTAGAGATGGTTTGTTTTTGCCATACACAAAGAATTGAGCTGTAAAGAGATGGTTATGTGGAGAAAAACACTGGCTCCTTCAGAGTGAAATGCAAACCGTTGGGTCCACAGGGATCAGAATTTCATAAGCAATCAGGCTAAAACAACATACAGTAAATTTCTTAAGTCTGCAAAAGACTGGCTTTGGGGAATAGCAAAATACCAACCAAATGGAGAAAAGGTACAAAAAATATTTTGCTATGCATGTGAAGTAAAATAGCAGGTGAGCTTCAGTATAAGTGGAAATCATGTAAACCACAAGCAGTGAAAGTTTATGAGTTATCCATTATGATCCAGTATCCACTAAACACATGATTTGTTGCATTGTACCTATCTTAGGACTCTTTTAGAGCTTTATTCTTTAAAATGCTTCAGTGTGGGCCACTGAGGACAATTAATCTATAGGAAAAAATAAGCACAAACTCCTGGGCACAGTTTAGATTTTATCATCATCAATTATACCTTTAGAAAGGTACTAAAATTTTGCTATAGACTATTCCTCAAAGAAGATGACACAATGTAGTGTTATTAACAGAGTCCAAAAATGTATTGGTAAGTTACCCTCAAGAAAGTTACTAAAAAGCAACAGAAAACATTAACCCTCAGTGAAATCTGTGATGTGTCCATCCCTGAAACAAAAGTCCAAGCTGACACATCTGTTGAGATTCCCCACACAGGTGGTATATCAGTTCTCCAGGGAAAGAGAGCCAGTAGGATGAACGTCCATGCCCACACACACACACACATGCATTTATTTTAAGGAATAAACTCACGCAGTTGTAGGGGCTAGCAAGTCTGAAATCTGTAGGGCAGTCTGGCAGACTGGAAACTCAAGCTGTTACAGTCTTAAGGCAAAATTCCTTCTTCTCTGGGAAAACTGTTTTTGCTCTCGAGGCCCTCAACTGATTGGATGAAGCCTGCTCATGTTTTGGAGAGCAATCTTTACTTAAACTCAACTAATTATAAGTGATAATCACATCTCCAAAATACTTTCACAGCAACACCCAGATTAGCATTTAACTAGACAACTGGGCACCATAGACTTGCCAAGCTGACACATAAAACTAACCAATACAGGCAGCAAAAACAGTTAAGGGTCTACTTTACGAAGACAGACCAAAAGGGAAGAAAAGCTTTGAACAGATAAAGTGGGTTTATATTAGTTTCTCTATGATTTTTCAGAAGTTTATAGATGTAACTTTATGAAATTGCTACTAGTTGAGAGATTAATCAGCTAGGAAAGATATCCTAAAACACTGACTGGTGTTGAGGCTAGAATCAACGACTCCCAATCAGTTTTACTTTTGCTGCACAAAAGCAATTACTAAAACAACAGAATAAATAAGAAACATTCTTAAGAAAATTTGCTGTAAAGATGGTATTCACTTAAAGTAACAATGAATATATTCATATTTCCCAAACTCTGCTCTGTTTTCTCCTAATAGCTGTGACTGAAAGGAATGATCTTGTATTCCTATTATAATCTATCAGGATCTTTTGACACCTGGAGCTTTATATTCCATCTCAGGCAATCCAGGTTTCTCAAAACAGGTAAAATCCCTCTGCCAAGGGATATGAAGTCACAGATCTATTTTCTATTACCATTTTTCTTGTATTCAGACAGTAAAGCATCTGCCCACAATGCAGGAGACCCAGGTTCAATCCCTGATTTGGGAAGATCTCCTGGAGAAGGAAATGGCAACCCACTCCAGTATTCTTGCCTGGAAAATCCCATGGACAGAGGAACCTGGTAGGCTACAGTCCATGGAGTCACAAAGAGTCAGACATGACTCAGCGACTTCACTTTCAACACCATTTTCTTCTGTGCCTAAGTTGATATTTGAAATTATTTGGTTCACTTAATTTTCTAAATCAGCTATTGGGGTACCAGTGCTTTCTTTTTCCAGAGCTTCAAGAACATTTTGATTCCAAACTCTGACTTACTGCTTGGATATGTAAGTTTCAGGATTGTCCTTGCTTATAACAATTTTTGGCTCTTGAGTACCTGATAGATTCTTTTAACTTAAACAGACTCTCAGTCCTGACCCCAATGGCCTTGTCTTTCCTATTTCTATCTGTACAACCTCATAACATACCTGATTGTCACTTATCCTATCCCTGCTGCTGCTAAGTCACATCAGTCATGTCTGACTCTGTGCGACCCCACAGACGGAAGCCCACAAGGCTCCTCTATCCCTGGGATTCTCCAGGCAAAAACACTGGAGTGGGTTGCCATTTCCTTCTCCAATGCATGAAAGTGAAAAGTGAAAGTGAAATCACTCAGTCGTGTCCGACTCTTAGCGGCCCCATGGACTACAGCCTACCAGGCTTCTCTGTCCATGGGATTTTCCAGGCAAGAGTACTGGAGTGGAGTGCCATTGCCTTCTCCGATCCTAACCCTAAACCCTATTAATTCCTTTATTGGCTGTTTTCTACAGAGCTTGACACTGCTGGAAGATGTTCTATGTAAAATAAACAAGCTGTTGGTACCAAGCGAAGCCTTCCACACTTCATCCAAAGCAAGGATTAAATTTTTCTTCATGATTCAATGTGTCCACAGGAACAATTTTTCTGATTTTTTTCTCTAATAATCTTCCTGTAAAACAAGTACTGGATGGTCCTGTAATGTCTTAAATGATTTCCCTGAATTATTCTCAAAATTGTATCATCCAACACAGTTCAACAAAAATACCCTTTGACTCCTGGAAAGCTGGGTCAATCATGGCCCCGTTATGTATCCTTGGACAAGTGATCTAATTTCACTAAGCCTAAATTTTAAGATAAATACACTAATACTTTTGTGACTATATAACAATGTCATTTATGCACTCAACAAATATTTAATTCAATAACTATTTGCTGAAGAGCTATCTGAGATGCTATCCTAGGAGTTAAAAATAGAATGTAAACAAGATAATGCCCCTATCCTCATGGATCTTAGTGATGGAAGATATACATGTAAACGAACAAAAAATCCATAATGTTTATATTAACAAGAGATTGTGATAAATGCCTTGAAGGAAATAGTCACTATTCTGTAGCAGTCTGTGGAAAGAAAGAGTTCTCCTTCAGATTGGTTGGGCAGAAAATGCCTCTTGGAGGTCGTGCTTTTCAGGTTTACAACTAATGTAGTAATATCCAGGAACATTGAGAGGGAAATAATATTTTAAGCAACGAGTACAGAACGTCAAAGGTAGGAAAGAACTTGGAAAGAGACCAGCACAGAGACAGTGGCCAAGATGAAGTCTGACAAGTAGACGGGGGGCAAAACATATGGGAATTTTCAAGGAGTTTTAAATTAAAGTAATGCATTTAATCAAGGAATCAACATGATGAAATTAACACCTTAAAAATATTAGTCGATGGCATATAAAATCAAGTGAAGGAAAACATACTAGGACTAGCTGGGAGGCTATAAGCAATAATCCAAGTGAGACATCATGGTGGTTTTCTCTAGCAAAGTGGCAGTAAAGAGAGATATATATTTAGAGATAGAATTTGGTGATAGAATAAGGAAAGGGCAATGGAACGTGATTGTTCAGGTTGTAAATTACATAAGGGTGCCACATCTAAAGGACACCACTGATGCTGTAGACACAAACGTGCCATACATGTTTCCATCAGTAAGAATAGCTGATGAACAGGGTGAAGAGGATAAACCAGGCAGGGGATCAAAGAAGAATCACATTTCTGCTTGAAATATTGTATGAAAGGTATTTGTCTCTGTAAACATCATAGAAAAAATTATTTTAGGGGTGGGGGAGATATGAAGTCACATTTTTGAAAAGTTTGGGATGTCTATTAAATATCCAACAGAACGTGTCAAGTTGGTTGAATACCTGAGTCTGCAGCTCAGGTCAGAAATCAAGGTTTAAGATATAAATATGACAGTTATCAGTTTAGAGATTTGTTCAAGTTTTGAGACTGGTTTATCCACTTAGAGGCGCAGGAAAAAAACTGGGCCTACAAGTGCAGTGTTCAAACAGCTGATAATGGGATAAGGGGACGAGGACACAATTAAAGAGACTGAGAAAGCTACCAGTTAGGTAGGAGGAGAGGAGAAAGTCACTTCATGAAAGCCAAAAGAGAATTTTTTTTTTAATGAGGGAGTAATTGATTGAGTTGAACATTCCCTAAAAGTCATGTGAGACGCAGAGAACTGCCCTTTTTGTTTCTGAAGATGGCAGTTGATACTTGCTGCACGATAGCGATATGGAAAGAAGCCAAACTGGAGTGCAACGATGAATAAACAGGAGGAGGAGTCAGGTATACAGTTTTGCCTTGAGAAACAGCAGAGAAATAGGATGTCAGCTTAGAAAAGATGTGAGGTCAAAGGAGGCGTTTTGAAGTTAAAATGGGAAATACTAGGGCATGGGAGTACAAGTGAGGGAAACGGACCTTGATGGGGCAAGGATATCTCTTCAATTATAAAAGGAGAATACAAAAGAGGATGTGTGAGGATGAAGATACGTTTGTTAACTTGGTGATGGGAGAATGAAGCATTTGCAGTCTGCTTTTATTTGATTAATGAGGTACGAGGTAGGCTATCAGTTTAGGATGTGGGGAGTATATAATGTGCAGGAAGGTTAAAGGAAAAGGAGATGTTTTCAGAGAGTTCTTCCGAAGAATAGTAAAGCAAATTTACCAGGGAAACCTAAAAGCGGTGCTAGGCATTATTAAGTGGAGTTCTGCTTTATAGAAACTAAAATAAAACTAGTTATTCAAGGCGGGTGATTTTTTTTTCCCAGAAGTTTCAGTTGTTCGCTTATGGACATGGAAAAGACAGATGCTTGAAATAAAGTTACAGTTTTTACAAGTGCATAGGATAGACACAGAGAGACAGAGTTTTGTATCCATAGGGAGGTAATCAAAAAACAAAACACAGAAACTAAATTGAATATGGAAGGAAATGAGGGCAAGAGGGAGGTGATGGTTTTATGTAAATATAATTTTCATGTGGCATCATTCCAAGAATTGATATTTTGAATTAGAAAAGGAATGCAGATTTCGCAAAGTTCAGACAGAAGGAGAAAAGAATAGAAGAAAAGCAGAGACAAAATTGTAAGCGGTAGAGCTGAAGCTTCTGGTCCTGACTTAGCAAATTTTCTGCGAGTAGAAAAGCAATATTTTAGAGAGAAATGGGGGCAGAGCAGATCATAGACGGTAGAAAAGCAGTTGGGTAGGACTGACGGCCTTCCAAGGCTGGAGGTCATCAGTTTAAGATGGCACAAAATACTCAAAGTGAGGTGTTTTCTCAGGAAGTGTTCAGTGTTAGAGATATTGGAATAAATATGTTACTTTGATAAAATGAAGATATGTAGGGCAGGTGCAATTAGAGAAAAAACACTAAATATAAATGATTAGGCCTATTCTTAGTCTCATTACTATTTTTGACAATTTAAGAATTCTTTAATAGAGCTCAGGACAGAGTCTCTTGCTTCCAGCTCTATGTCACAGTCACCTCTTCCAGCTCTGCTCTTTTTATCCTGCTTCTCTCAGGCCCTGAGTTCAGTTAAATGCATTTCACAGTGAAAACAGCTCTGCTTCTTCCTTAGCCATCAGTCTAATTTGCTTTTGGTTTAGCAAAACTGGATGTTTTCTGGCAGAAAATACAAATTTCAAAGTAGTCTTACTTTTTTTCAACAGTTTAAATATAGACTTAAATGCAATATAATAATATTTTTGAAATAGTTATATGGCAGTTTCCTCACGTTGTCAAAGTCTAAAAACTCATTTCATCCACTACAATCTTGTTCACCAAATTCTGTAATAGAACTAAGAGCCACCCTAGGTAGCCTAAAAGCTGCAGCTATAAAACAACAAAAGTAAAGTACTAATTTACACAGCAGGCAGTAAGCTCATGAAACTTATTCCCCGCCCACACCCCCAACTGGTGGCATAAGCCAAAAACACAGCTTCCTATAAATTTTTGGATGATAAATTCATAATAGGTTATTAAAGAAACTAGAACATTCGGTATGCAATCCTAACTTTTCTCAAGTAGAAGTTATGAGGAACAAAATTGATTTCTGCCCCCCCAAATTATTTATACTTATAAAAGACAACGTCTTGGACTAAATAAACCATGGACATAAGGAACTGATCCAGTTCCTTCTTCTCTGATAATATTTTGTGAATATGTGAGAAGAAAAATATGCAGCATGAGCATTAGTTCCATGAAAAATGCCACCTCTTTATTAAACATTGCCTTTTTGAGATAGTTGCAACTATGTGCCTAGCATATCTAAAAGAAAATGACACATCTTTAACTTTAATAAAAGTTGTTGACAGAAGAAATGCAGTTTAGTAAACTCAGCATAGATTAGAAACAATAGATTATAATCTTTAAGATTTTTTTTTCATTCCTGAGAAAATCATGCCATCTAGACTTTTAAAAAGAGAAAGCAGAAGTTACAGCATATGTCAAAAATAGGATTGCAGAAGTCTGCTGGTAACATAGTAGCTTGAATGGATGCAATTCTACATCCTACTTCAAACAAAAAGTATGCTAGATACAATGCAACAAACAAAATATTAAATACTGAGCCAAGACAAGAAACAATGAATAACACAAATATGCTATAAATTAAAAGAAAATTTAAACCAAGAGCCCTATGAGTATGAACAGGCTCCACAGTGGTCTGCTGGCTTCCTAGAACCTTATACATGCACAACTCACTACAGCCAAGTTCTGAGGTCTGTGCAGGAACAAAATATGATTTTAGGCTCTACAAAGCAAGAAATAAGAATGTTTCTATTTTATGTGCTTTATTGACCATCTGCATTTCCTCTTTGGAAAAATGTCTATTCAATCAGCTGCCCATTTTTTAATCAGTTTGTTTTTTGATGCTGAGTTGTGTGAACTGTTTATATACGTTGGATATTAATTCCTTACTGGTCATATCGCTTGCAGACATTTTCTCCCAGTCAGTGGGTTGTGTTTTCATTTTGTCAATGGTTTTCTTTGCTGTGCAAAAGCTTTGAAGTTTAACTAGGTCCCATTTGTTTATTCTTGCTTTTATTTCCTTTACTTCAGGATGCAGATCCAAAAAAGTACTTTTGTGATTTATGTCAAAGGGTGTTCTGCATATGTTTTCCTCTAGAAGTTTTATAGTAGTTGCTCTTACATTTAGGTCTTTAATCCATTTTGAGTTCAATTTTTGTATATGGTATTAGAGAATGTTCTGATTTCATTCTTTCACATGGAGCCATCCAGTTTTCCCAGCACTACTTGAAGAGATGGTCTTTTCATCACTGCATATTCTTACTTTGTCATAGATTTAACTAACCCTTAAGCATCTGGGTTTATTCCTGAGCCCTCCATCCTGTTCCATTGAGCTATGCATATGATTTTTTGCCAGTAGCATACTGTTCTGGGGAAATGTAAATCAAAACCACAATGAGATACCACTGCACATCTGTAAGAGTGGCTATCATCAAAAAGGCCGCAAGTAACAAATGTTGGTGAGGACACAGAGAAAAGGGAACCTTCACACACTATTGGTGGGAATGTAAGTTAGTGCTGCCACTTTGGGAAGCAGTGTGTAGGTTTCTCAAAAAAAGAAAAAAACTTAAAACTAGAACTACCATGTGACCCAGCAATTCCCTTCCTCAGTTCAGTCACTCAGTCGTGTCCGACTCTTTGCAACCCCATGAATCGCAGCATGCCAGGCCTCCCTGTCCATCACCAACTCCCAGAGTTCACTCAAACTCACATCCATCGAGTCGGTGATGCCATCCAGCCATCTCATCCTCTGTTGTCCCCTTCTCCTCCTGCCCCCAATCCCTCCCAGCATCAGAGTCTTTTCCAATGAGTCAGCTTTTCACATGAGGTGGCCAAAGTACTGGAGTTTCAGCTTTAGCATCATTCCTTCCAAAGAAATCCCAGGGCTGATCTCCTTCAGAATGGACTGGTTGGATCTCCTTGCAGTCCAAGGGACTCTCAGGAGTCTTCTCCAACACCACAGTTCAAAAGCATCAATTCTTCGGCGCTCAGCTTTCTTCACAGTCCAACTCTCACATCCATACATGACCACTGGAAAAACCATAGCCTTGACTAGACAGACCTTTGTTGGCAAAGTAATGTCTCTGCTTTTGAATATGCTATCTAGGTTGGTCATAACTTTCATTCCAAGGAGTAAGTGTCTTTTAATTTCATGGCTGCAATCACCATCTGCAGTGATTTTGGAGCCCAAAAAATATAGTCTGACACTTCCATTCCTTGGAATATATTTTAAAAAAAACAAAAAATACTAATTTGAATATACATACACCTCAATGCTCACAGCAGCATTATTTTCAATTGCCAAGATATCGAAGCAGCCTAAGTGTCCATCAACAAATGAATAGATAAAGAAGATGTGATATACACACACACACAATGTAATACTACTCAGCCATTAAAAAAAACGACATAATTTTGCCATTTGCAGCAACATGGGTGGACTCGGAGGGCATTATGCTTAGTGAAATGAGTCAGGCAGAGACAGACATATACTGTAGGATACCACTTATATGTGGAATTTTTAAAAAGCAACTGTGCTCCTTCCTTATATCATGCACAAAAATTAAACTAGTAAATATAACAAAAAGAATCAGACACACATATAACAAACTACTGATTACCCATGAAGAGGAGGAAAGAGTCATCACAGGGGTGAGGAGTGCGAGGTATGAACTACTGGGTATAAGATAGGCTACATGGATATACTGTACATCACAGGGAATATAGCCAATATTTTATAATAACTGTAAATGGAGTATAACCCTTAAAATTTCATAAAAAATAAAAAGATATCATTGCAAAATGAATAAATACATTTTAAAATATAGACTAAAGCTCTATAGATACTTTTTAATTATCTGAACACTAATATATACAATGATCAGCATTTCTTCAAAAAGTATTAACTGGATCATGTACTACAAAATACACATTTTAAAACTACATATAATGAATTATATATTTTCCATACACATCAGTAAATAGAAAAATTTAATTTGTAAAAAAAAAAAAAAAAAACCATTTAATTAAGTGAAAAACATCAAATTCCAAGTAACAAAACCCACCAAAAAATGTACAAAGTGTTTAAGTCTATCAATAGAAATGAAAAACCCAAATAAAGTAGAAATATATCTGTTCTTATTATGTAACTCAGTGTCATAAACATATCAGATTTCCCCTAATGGATCTATAGATTTAACATAATTCCAATCAAAATATCAAGAGATTTGTTATGGGAAAATGAATGTATTCTAAAATGGATATGGAAATGCAAGATGAATTTACCTTACTAGTTATCAAGACAATTTAAAATCTTCGGCAATTCACACTTTTGGTGTGGAGTAAAGAAAGATAAACAGACTGATTAAGCAGAATAGAAGACACAGACAGTATTCAATGTAGATATAAACCTGTCACTCATGGAAAAGATGACTTCTAAGTGTAGAGTGCTAAGACTGATCTTTTTAGGAAAACAGTGTTGGGTTGCTGCGTTTACATATAAAAAAAGAAATGTGATCCTTCCTTATACAATAAACAAAAATTAATCCTGGATGGATTGTAGGTATAAATGTGACAAGTAATGTTGGTGGTGGTGTAGTCGCTAAGTTCTGTCTTGCAATCCCATGGTCTGTAGCCTGCCAGGCTCCTCTGTCCATGAGATTCTCCAGGAAAGAATATTGGAGTGGGTTGCCATTTCTAAATGATAAAGTTGGAGGAGATCTTTAAGATTTTGTAATAGATAAATATTTCTAAAACAGGACACAAATGTACTAATTATAAAGGGAATGATTGGCATATTGGTCTAAATTAAAATTTAAATGGAGAACTCCTGTTTCTCAAATGATAACATTTAAAGAGTGATAAGACGAGCATTAGGGTAGGACAAGATATTTGCAACATTCATAATCAAGAGTTTATATTCAGAATATTATAAAGAACTTCTATAAAGTAGTAAGGAGAAATAAAGATTATGCAATTTTTTAAATACACAAGGTTCTTAATAAGCATATCATGGAAAGGACATTCAAATTGTAAATAGATCTACTGAAAGGCACTATAACTCATGAATGGTCAGGGAAATTAATATCACAATGGGATAACACTACACAAACAAAATTGGCCAAAATTATATAGGTCAACAATACCAAATAATGTTAATGATTTGAAGAAATGGAAACAATAATCACTAATAATGAAAGTTTAAGTTTAACAAAAGACTTTAAAAACCACCTTTTTTTTCGGGGGTGGGGGTTGGGGGGAGAAGTTTAAGGTTTACAGAAAAACGTGAGCAGAGAGTACACAAGGTACTCCAGTAACTGTTTTAGTTCATTTGGTAGTCATACCATCAGCTAAGTCCAATCAGTGTTGAATACTAATTATAATAAATGATATCTTTGTCTTGTTCTTGACTTTAAAGGAATTGTTCCAGTGTCTCGTGATTGTATTTTCTGTGGGTCTCCAATAGGTATACTTCACATTAGGGCCATCCTTTATCAGACTACAGGCGTATCAGATTTAGCCCTACTTTGCTACAAATTCATGTTAAGAATTGGTGTTTTACAAAGACTCACAGACTTAGAAAAGGAACTTAGATGGTTGCCATGGGGAAGGGATAGTTAAGGAGTTTGGGAAGATCACATACATACTGCTATATTTAAAATGGATACCAACAAGGACCTATTGTATAGCACATGGAACTCTGCTTAATGTTATGTGCCAACCTGAATGGGAGGCGGTTTTGGGGGATAATGGATACATGCACATGTATGGCTGAGTCCCCTCACTATTCAGCTGAAACTACCACAGTATTGCTAATTGGCTATATCCCAATACAAAATGAAAAAGTTTGAAAAGGAATTGGCATTTTACTGTCTTTTCTACTTTTTCCCGACTGATCATACATTTTTCCTCTCAATAAAATTTAAGGCAGTACGTCGCTTAATATATTTCCTAAATTTAATTATTTTTGCAAAATGTAAGTCACAATGTATTATTAGTAATATTATATTAGTATTATAATTAGCATTAATTAGTATTAGTATTATATACTAATATATATTATATATATTATAATATTGTTTTATCATATTGCTGGATTCTATTTGCTAGTATTTTTAAATTTTTGCATATGTTAATGAAATGAACCTACAGTTGTTTTTTTAAGAAATTATCTTAATTGCATCATGATAGCAAGTGGTCTTCCTTTATAAGAAGCTTGTCTTACCAATCTAGATTTTTAGGGTTTATTTTTATTCTTAATATTTTGACATTTCACCACATTTTGTCAGAATCTGTCTTCTTTCACTCATTTTATTGCATGTTCAGCAAGATCTTTCACCAAAAATGTGTATATCTTCTCAGTCCTTTGAAATAATCTTTCATCATTCCTTCAATTGCTTTTTCCTTCTTTATCTGTGTTATCTATACCTTGCTAAGTAGATGTATGAACATTTTTATTTATGCATGTTTTTAAACCTTTTGTCTTTTTGTATTACATTTCATGAAAATCTTTGTTATCTTCCAACCCAATGTTATCTTCCAACCCATGTTCCAATGTTATCTTTAATCTTATGCATTTCATTTATTGAAAGTTTTTAAATTTCAGCTCTAATTTTTAATTTCCAAGAATTTTATGGATACAAAGTCCTCCCAAATTTATCTGAAATTTTTTACACTTAGTTGAAAACATTTTGTTACACTAATCTTATTCCTCAGGAATTCATTCTTATTGATTTTAATACCACTATTTTATGTTTTTTTGTTTCACTCAAAATCAATGTGATTGTTGAGTGTTTGATTATCTGTGCATTTAAGATTTCCTGTAAAGACTTACATGGTTCTCTTCATTATAGGCTATCTGATGATTTTGGAAAGGGACACAATTTATGGCACTGGAGTTGCTTGTATTTTTTCTTCAGTCTCAAGGAAGGTTACTTTTGTAGGTCAGTAATTGTCCATTGCCTTGCTCTAACTCTCTGAATCTATTACAAAAATTTATTGATTTAGTCTCATTGTAAGTACTTTTGGTGTCTGGAGTATAGCACAATCAGAGGGAAAAAGAGAATCAACACACCTAGCTGCTCCAAACTCAGTTCCACAGTTATTCATCATAAAGATTCTTTCCACATCCACTTTTGCACCTCTTATTTACACTTGAGGTTGTTCCCCTGAAAGCAATCCTTTCCTTTGGTGCAGTTTCCTTCCATAAATACCTTTAGCCATTACATTCTCCTTTGCTCTAATTCAGATAATTTAAGCCTTTCAAAAATTTTTAAGAATATCTGCTATAATAAGGAAATCTACTTTTCATCAGCATATTTTCTTTTCAGCTCTGTGAATTTGGAGCTAGAGAGAGCTAAATGCACTCAGTCCACCATCTTGCTTCAAGTCTTACCAAAATTTTGACTAATATGGATCCAATAGCTTTTTATTTTTTGCATATGTGTGCTCAGTCATGTCTGAGTCTCAGCGGCCCCATGGACTGTAGACTACCAGGCTTCTCTGTCCATGGAATTCTCCAGCAGGAATACTGGAACAGGTTACCATTTCCTACTCCAGGAGATCTTCCTGACCCAGGGATTGAACCCTCTTGGGTCTCCTGTATTGGCAGGTAGATTCTTTACCACTAGTGCTACTCAGCAAGCCTTTTTATTTCTTAGTGACACTCAAATGCCCATACTATATGTAAATGTAATTTGTTCATTGCTACTATTCTTTTTATTTCTTTATTTCACTTTGTTATTTGGCCACTGAATTATCACGTGTTTTAATATTCATGAGAAATTATCAGTCACAAGACTCTTGTCAACTCTAAATACAACACTAAAAAAAAGAAAACTTTCAAACACTGAAGGAAATAGGACTCTTTTCAAGGAAAGTCACCTTTTTTAAAAATAGCATCTACTTTATCCTTTCAAGCATAGCTTGTCCACTTATACATCATGTTACAAAGATATGGACAAAATCAGGATTAGATATGTACCAGAGATCCACATGTGTGGGTGTACACGCATGTACATAAATGTCTGTATATTAAGTCCCTACTCTTATTCCCTGCTTCTGTTAACCTGAGTTCTGCATCACATATGAAAAGCATCTTCCCTAGACTTTCACCCTTACTTTAGATCAACGGTTCCTAGTTCTGGTTGGCATTTAGAAAAACCTGGGAAGTTTTTGAGAAATACTAAAGTCCAGGTCCTATTCAGATCTATTATATCAAAACTTCTGAATAGGAAGCCTCAGTGATTTTTCAAAGGACTATAAGTGACTGTAATATATACCCAGGGTTAAGAATCACTGCTTTTCTAGCTTTTCTTCCCTCCCCTATCTTGTTCTACACATAACTTTCCCCCATATATGCCCTAGTTTGCCCTCAAAATATTTGACTTAAATTTCTCTTGAGTATGTCTAATATCTACTGTACTGGTCAAGGGTAATTTCTTCTAGGAACTCAAGGAGCACCTTACCTGTCTGCTGAGAAACCTGTATGCAGGTCAAGAAGCAACATTCAGAAATAGACATGGAATAACTGACTGGTCTAAAATTGAGAAGGGAGTTCGTCAAGGCTATATATTGTCACCTTGCTTATTTAACTTCTATGCAGAGTACATGAGAAATGTCAGGCTGGATGAACACAAGCTGGAATCAAGATTGCAGGGAGAAATATCAACCTCAGATATGCAGATTATACCACTGTAATGGCAGAAAGTGAAGAGGAATGAAGGACCTTTTTGATGAAGGTGAAAGAGGAGAGTGAAAAAGTTGGCTTAAAACTCAACATCAAGAAAATTAAGATTATGGCATTTGGTTTCATCACTTCATGGCAAATAGATGGGGAAAAACTGGAAGCAGTGACAGATTTTATTTTCTTGTGCTCCAAGTCACTGGACAGTGACTACAGCCATGAAACTAAAAGACACTTGCCCCTTGGAAGAAAAGCTATGATCAACCTAGACAGTATATTAAAAAGCAGAGACATCACTTTGCTAACAAAGGTCCATATAGTCAAAGCTCTGGCTTTTCCAGTAGTCATGTACAGATGTAACAGTAGGACAATAGAGAAGGCTGAGCACTAAAGAGCTGATGCTTTCAAGCTCTGATGTTGGAGAAGACTCTTGAGAGTCCCTTGGACAGCAAGGAGATCAAACCAGTCAATCCTAAAGGAAATCAACCCTGAATATTCATTGAAAGGACTGATGCTGAAGCTCCAATACTTTGGCCCTGATGCAAAGAACTGTCTCATTGGAAAAGACCCTGATCTGGGTAAAGACTGTGGGCAGGAGGAGAAGCAGGCAACAGAGGATAAGACGGTTGGGTGGCATCATGGACAAAATGGACATTAGTTTGAGCAAACTTGGAGATAGTGAAGGACAGTGAAGCCTGGCGTGCTACAGTCTATGGGGTCAAAAAGAGTCAGACAGGACTTAAGTGACTGAATGACAACATCTTGCCCCACTTTAACCTTCCCAGACAACAACAACAAAGAGTATCAGAAAGAGAAAAAATACTTAGGAAATCAAGAACTCTAGTGAAGTAGATTAGAAATCACATTTCACCTGACTTTACCACTCTTTGTACCATTAGCTTTTATCCCCTCCATCTACACATTTTTCAGCCAGATAGCTGATGCTCCCCACCTACATCTAAAGTCACTTCATTCTGATTCCAGTACCAAATTATTTTTCTCCTTAGTTTCAACTAAGAATGGAGACAAATTTTTTTTTTTACTGTACCCTTATTTTCAAAGTTAGAGCAATGGGAAATATATATATATATATATGTTTATGTCAAAATGCAAAATATTAAAACACAAAAAGTGCAATTCAAGACAGGCTTGCAATAACAACTCTAGAATCCACAGGATCCTGTTCCTTTAACGTGAACTACAACATGAACTACAGCCAGCATTCAGTGAATATCTTCCATGTGCCTAGAATCCTATCAGGAGTCTTAATCCTTAAACCATTACTGTGTAGTTATCACCCCAGTTTCACAATTGAGAAAAACTAGTCAGGATCACATAGCTTAGAAGTGGCTGAGCCGTGACAAAAACTCAGGTCTATTGCCAAAGCGTATTCTCTTTCCACTGTAGCACTTAGACTGAGCAAGCTGGCCTTAGATTTGGTTTGAATCTACTCCCAGGGTTATGAGACTCATCTAGGATGTACCATCTTCTCTTGTAGAACCTCCCTCCGCACTTCACCCTCCCCATCTCTACCTTTATCTCTTCTGGTACTCTTCAGTTCTACAACCATTCTAGTCTCTGGGGTCAGTTCTGGTCCCAAACTTTTTCTAACTTTGAATTCATAGTTATTGCTTTTCTCCTCCCACAGGTCAGCTGGAGTTTATAATCATTACAATTTTATAAGCTCAAAATAGCTTAATTTATAATCTCACGTAGCACATGATTATAAGGGCAGAGTCACTCTTACACATCATATTTGGTACAAGTATAGACTCTACGGTATCATCACTGAGTGGCACTGGTGTTACTCGTTTTTTCAAAGTCTTCATTTTCTTTTCACCCAACTAGACTGTAAGATACCTTTTAGGCAAGAATGTGGGTCATATGATTCAGTTAATGCTAGGTGTGTAAGGTACAATAAAATATGCCAAGTGAACTTAATCTACATTTCAGTAAAATGTCAGTTTCCAGGAGATACTACAGCAAAGGGTAACCTAACTCAAAAACAAAGAGACCCGAATTTACTTGCAAAAGCACAGGGTTTGAAGTCTCTTACTGAAGACAAAACGACATAGCTACATGATAGGATGCAATTAGAAAACAACTCTTCTGCCATTCAGAGCTCAGTTGCCAAGAATAACTCAGCTAAAATGCATGCTGTGACCACTCTTGAAAGAGAATAAAGGAAAGTAAGTGTGAGGCCACCTCCTCTTTATAAGGTTGAGAATTCAATCTTAGAAATAAAACAAAGCTTAACAAAAGAAGATGAAACACAAGACGAGCTACCGCAGACAAGGAAATTGAGAGGGAAAATGAATCAAGACTCCTTAATGCAGCACAACAATAGACACAAAATATGGGTGTTTTGAACACAGCAAGGAAGGAAATCTACAGGAATGTTTGAATTCATTATTTTGTTTTCAAAGACAATGACAGAACTAAAAAAAGGGTTGGGCATAGCTATGGAAATTTAAGAGTTTTTCTCATTTCCTTTGCTTATTGGTGAGCAGAGAGTTTGAAGACAGTCCAAGAAATGTGGAGTCTGGTGGCACAATGTCCAGTGATATATTGTGATGACAGGAGAAGTGTGCACTTGGGTGCCCAGGAACAGTGTACCTTACCTCTCCCCTATCCCGTATTGCCACTGAGGGCTTTCGGTTCTTTGAGAGTGAAAGGCAGTGCAGTATCTCATCATTTTCTCCAGAAACTCTTACAAAGGTTAAGATAGTAGAATCCAAGTCAGCTGAGGAGCTCACAGACTCTTTGCTCTGATTATAAGGTCTTATGCCCAACTCTAACTTCCTTTTGGCTCAGAAGGAGCTATTAACACAGAATTTCTTGACAGGCAAAACTCATTCTTTAAAAATGCAGGCATATAGGAATGTAAACACAGAGACACACGGGGGCTATTTTAAAAAGAGCAAGGACTATCCTGTAAAAACATAGGAAGAAGACTTGAGAGACATCATGACCAAAAAAAAAGGGGGGCCAAAAAAATGGAAAATAAAAACATAGTTAGTAAAACATAAAAGTGGATCTCATAATACTCCTAGTGCTTATTTTTCAAAATGTAAAGTTACCAGAGATAACTTTCCAGTTGACCAGAAATGCTGTATATAGAATCATGTAACCACAAGCACATTATATTCTTACTTGGTAGTTGCTTCTTATTGTATGTGAAAACATCTCACTTGAAAAAAGAAAAAAGCTGTTGAGAGCTCAAAGCGGAATTCAGGATAGAAAAATCATGGCAGGGGCAGGTGATGGGGAAGAAGAAAGTCTATGTCTAGATACAGCAGTTGCTTTTCGAAGTGGGAAAACAACAGTATTTTGGCCCCTATCAGCAACTTCTATTATTATAAACAAATCAAGATTCTCTTTTCAGCAATGACTATGTGTGTTTATTGATTGTCAGCATAGGAAATTCCATTAAAATGGGAAAATACTGTCCATGATTCTCTATAAATATACAAGTCTGCAGGCTTAAATGTCTATAAAAACACCCATTACAGAATCTGCTCATCTATACAGAATAAGCTCACCATGAAGATTTAGTTTATTTTCCAGAGGTTACAAATCAGTTTGATCCATGTGAGGTCCTGGGTGACCTATGAAACCAAACTTGGCCAAAATTTTGAAGTAAAAGCTGAACATGTATTAAACTCACAATATTTATTTTGTTATATTTGCCAACTTATCCACCTAATTCCCTATAGAAATAAATGCAAATATAAAATGTCATAGACTACATCTGTCTAGTTGCAAAATTGCTTAATATGAAATAAAAAGCATGTTATCATTTAGCAAAAAAAAATAAAAAGTATGAAATAATTCCCATTGTTATGTGTATGTGCAAACTCAGAATACTTACTAACTTTAACATAAATAATCAGGAATATTTGTGTACTTCTTACTACTTGGAAGTTTGAACAGTAAGATAATGAAAAATCAAACTGACACTAAGAGGTTACTATGGTGATATGAGCAAAGCCATACCTCTTAATATATTTAAATAAATCAATGATTCAAATGGGCTTTTTGTTCATTACACAAACATTATATTCAGAGTAATAGAGAAGATTAGAAGTAATCACATTTAGCTTGTGTCATTATGATACTAATCTACAAATATACAAAATGGTAGAAAAACATTAGTTAAGACGTCAGTTTTATTTCAATTTAATACCACCAGCAAGCTAGACTTCAAAATATTTAATAATTACTTCTGTCACATTATTATTTGATTAGACTACATTTTTTGTAATATATATACATTGATGGAGTACTAAGTTTATGATGAATTTCCAACATCCACTATACAACTTATAAAACTTTCTTAGAAGACATAAGAAATCAAAACTCCTATTTGCATGACCTTAACCTTATTTTGGGGGGCTCCAAAATCACTGCAGATGGCAATTGCAGCCATGAAATTAAAAGACACTTACTCCTTGGAAGGAAAGTTATGAACGGCCTAGATAGCATATTCAAAAGCAGAGACATTACTTTGCCAACAAAGGTTCATCTAGTCAAGGCTATGGTTTTTCCAGTGGTCATGTATGGATGTGAGAGTTGGACTGTGAAGAAAGCTGAGCGCCGAAGAATTGATGCTTCTGAACTGTGGTGCTGGAGAAGCCTCTTGAGAGTCCTTTGGACTGCAAGGAGATCCAACCAGTCCATTCTGAAGGAGATCAGCCCTGGGATTTCTTTGGAAGGAATGATGCTAAAGCTGAAACTCCAGTACTTTGGCCACCTCATGCGAAGAGTTGACTTATTGGAAAAGACTCTGATGCTGGGAGGGATTGGGGGCAGGAGGAGAAGGGGATGACAGAGGATGAGATGGCTGGATGGCATCACCAACTCGATGGACGTGAGTCTGAGTGAACTCCGGGAGTTGGTGATGGACAGGGAGGCCTGGCGTGCTGCTATTCACGGGGTCGCAAAGAGTCGGACACGACTGAGCAACTGAACTGAACTGAATACCTTTAGGAAAGTAATTAAAGGAATTTAGATTTAAATGAAATAATAAAAAGGGAATTGATATATGGAAACATAAGTAATAATTCCCTTTCAATCACTGTATTAGGAGAAAAAAATGACAACCCACTCCTATATTCTTGCCTAGAGAATTTCGTGGACAGAGGGGCCTGGTGGGCTGCTGTCCATAGGGTCACACAGAGTTGGACATGACTGAAGCGACTTAACATGCATGCATGCACTGGAGAAGGGAACGGCAACCCACTCCAGTATTCTTGCCTGGAGAATTCCAGGGACAGAGGAGCCTGGTGGGCTGCCATCTATGGGGTCACATAGAGTCGGACATGACTGAAGCGACTTAGCAACAACCACCACCACCACTGTATTATTTGCCTAGAGGAAAAAAATCATTTTTCAAAATCCTGAGAGTACTGAGATTTTTTTCCCCCTAATTTCAGGTTCTTATTTAAGATAACCTAAAATAATTAATGCTCAAAATTCTCCAAGCCAGGCTTCAGCAATATGTGAACCATGAACTTCCTGATGTTCAAGCTGGTTTTAGAAGAGGCAGAGGAACCAGAGATCAAATTGCCAACATCTGCTGGATCATGGAAAAAGCAAGAGAGTTCCAGAAAAACATCTATTTCTGCTTTATTGACTATGCCAAAGCCTTTGACTGTGTGGATCACAATCAACTGTGGAAAATTCTGAAAGAGATGGGAATAACAGACCACCTGATCTGCCTCTTGAGAAATCTGTATGCAGGTCAGGAAGAAACAGTTAGAACTGGACATGGAACAACAGACTGGTTCCAAAGAGGAAAAGGAGTACGTCAGGGCTATATATTGTCACCCTGCTTATTTAACTTCTATGCAGAGTACATCATGAGAAACGCTGGACTGGAAGAAGCACAAGCTAGAATCAAGATCGCAGGGAGAAATATCAATAACCTCGGATATGCAGATGACACCATCCTTATGGCAGAAAGTTAAGAGGAACTCAAAAGCATCTTGATGAAAGTGAAAAGTGGAGAGTGAAAAAGTTGGCTTAAAGCTCAACATTCAGAAAACGAAGATCATGGCATCTGGTCCCATCACGTCATGGGAAATAGATGGGAAAACAGTGGAAACAGTGTCAGACTTTATATTTTAGGGCTCCAAAATCACTGCAGATGGTGACTCAGCCATGAAATTAAAAGACGCTTACTCCTTGGAAGGAAAGTTATGACCAACCTAGATAGCATATTCAAAAGCAGAGATATTACTTTGCTAACAAAGGGTTCATCTTGTCAAGGCTATGGTTTTTCCTGTGGTCATGTATGGATGTGAGAGTTGGACTGTGAAGAAGGCTGAGCACCAAAGAATTGATGCCTTTGAACTGTGGTGTTGGAGAAGCCTCTTGAGAGTCCTTTGGACTGCAAGGAGATCCACTCAGTCCATTCTGAAGGAGATCAGCCCTGGGATTTCTTTGGAAGGAATGATGCTAAAGCTGAAACTCCAGTACTTTGGCCACCTCATGCGAAGAGTTGACTCATTGGAAAAGACTCTGATGCTGGGAGGGTTTGGGGGCAGGAGGAGAAGGGGACGACAGAGGATGAGATGGCTGGATGGCATCACTGACTCGATGGACATGAGTCTGAGTGAACTCTGGGAGTTGGTGATGGACAAGGCCTGGCGTGCTGCGATTCATGGGGTCGCAAAGCATCAGACACGACTGAGTGACTGAACTGAAAATAATTAAAATAAACATGTTTAAGTCTGCTGGGTTCTGTTGATGTGTAATATGTATGCCCTCATAAGTGCCTGTATTTACAATTTAAATAACAAAAAGCACTATTTGGGTTGAAGGACAAGAGAAAAAGATGGACTTAATAAAGAAGGAAGCATCTGAACCAGGTGATGTCACAGCACAAAATGGGAGAGCCTCATTACACTGAACTTAACAAAACCTGTACTATGCCAGTCACTTCAACAGCCACAACAAAGTTTTCAGCAGAGTAATAATTTTAGGCTTCATCATATTAAAATTATGTTACTAGCTTTTATCAGTTGGTTATTGGCATTATATTATTTGCATATGGTTTTTAAATTTGTTTTATAGTTAAATATTTAAGTTTAAACATAAGGCCATCTAGATTTTCTGTTATTTTCTAGGAGTTTCATATTTTTGCCTTTTACATTTAGGTCCATGAAGCATTTTGGGCTAATTTTTGTAAAAGCTGTAAGATAGATCTGTGTCTTGATTCATTTTTTTACATGTAGATACCCAGTTGTACCAACAATCAGGGCCAAGAAAAATTTTAGTAATTATACATAAACAAAATTAATAAAATATCATCTCCTTTTTATAATGATGCCTAGAGAATATAATATTGCCCCATATTATTGACCCTTTTAGGACAAAATTCAAACTCATTTTTGGTGCTGGTAACATGGCCAACAAATCTCACAAATATTCAGCCAGTACATATAGTCAATCAAATCTGAAGAATTTGACCCTGGTATGTTCCAAAGACTCAAAGATGACACTGTAGCTAAGGTTGGTGAAATTTCACAGATATAAATGAAAAAGAATAAAGTGAAATGAAAATTAAGTCATGACTTGATGACAAAGAATAAAAATTCAAACAAAGAGTTTGAGAACTGTACCACAAAATTAATTATGGAAGGTATATCAGATACTATAAATATTAATTTTATAACATAATAGAGATAGGATATGAATAAGAAATTAGAACTATAATTTTAATAATTTATATATATCCCCAATGTAAACAAAGATCAAGTAGAATCATTAATAGTCAAGCTTGATCATAGGGAAAGAAAAAAATAGATGAATGAGCAAGAAAATGAACCTTTACCCAAGTGGAAAGAACACAGAATTCTAAACCAATCTTGAAAAGAAAAATCCGCTTTTGTTTCGAGAGGCGCCATCAACATTAGCCACCATGTAAACAAAGTTATAATAATAATGGCTGAGAAGAAAACATCTATCGGACGCATGTTTCCTGGTAAGGTACCTTACTTTACTCACACAACACTGCAATGTAGATATTATCATCCCCAAAACACAAATGAGGAAACCAAGTTGAAATGGAGTCATAAAAGCATGATTCTAGGATAAGCTCTTCCAATTATGAGTTCTGTAGCTCTGGGGGAAATCATAGCCTCTCAGAGCTTTTGTTTCTTCACCTGTAATGTAAAGGTAATACGTGCTATGCGGGCCTTCGACAGTGAGCCTCTGTGATGGCAATTAGATAACATATAGAGCCTCCATGCTGTAGAAAGTGCCTCACATACATAGGGATTTTATTACCATTATAAAAAACATGCTGATAAAAATGAACAAATAGAATAGAATCAACTAGCAAAGTGCTTAAGAGCTCAAAGCCTGGCCATATCCTAATTATGCATTATGGCTATATTATTTTCTAACTGTTCATTCTTAGGAAAGTTGCTTACCTTTTTTGGACCTTAGTTTCTGTATTAGTACGATGGGAATAATGATAATACCTAGTTATAAAATCATTGTTATTAATAAATGATACAACACATTAAAATTTCTTAAAACATACCAATCGTATGAACTCATGTATGGAGAACCATTCTCTAGGAATCTTTGCCAAATTTCACCAATGACTAAATAATTTGTATATTTCAGGAGGTGTAAAGATAAATAGGATAGAATCTCTGTGCTTTGAGGACTCAGCCTGCTGAGAGAAATAGCACACAAATAATTGTAATAAAAGCTAGTGTGATAGATGAAGTATCAGAAATTTCCTACTTTACTACAGGTGTGAAACAAATGTTCTTGTCTTCGTTCATTCAAGTCTGCCCAGCTTCTTGGCCCATGGTAACTGAAGGACAACATACAAGAAAAATATTTTCACAATTAATGAGCACAGTAAAAATTCATATTCATAATCTGGGTGCTATGTTCCAATATGAAATGAAGATGTAGATTTTATACTAAGAATATTGGTCATTGGGATGTCTTCCAGAAATTGGACTTGGAATTCTTTTTCCCAGAGTGTGGAAGGATATGTGCTGATCATTTCATGTCCTCTTATTACTACTGCAATTCTCATTACAGACAGGTGCCTATGCCCAGGAATCAGTCTTTAAGCATGGAACCAATCAGGGGTAAAAGACATGTAAAGAGATTGAAACTGAAACCTCATTTCTCTAGGTTGCTGCTATGTCATCAGTCTGTTGAATTCAGATGTCCAGATACCAGACCAAAACCTTGATTCTTTTTTCTTTTCTTGGGCAAGGTCAGCCAGTGTTTACTCTAGATCCTTGAGACTGAGATTGTATACTTCAGCTCTTCATCAGAAATTCAATTAAGCCATCAATAACACCAATTCAATACCATCCCATTTACACTGCAAAGATAACTTTTTACTGTTTTGTTGTTGTTGTTGGAATTTTTCATTAAGAGATACTACCTGAAACAAAGCTTAAGCATCTTGCCCAGACTTTTGCATTAACTTACCTTTTAACTGGTCCTAGTCTTGCAATTTCTCTTGTTTTTAAATCCATTCTAGAAAAATTTTCACAGTGCTCAGTTGTCAAAGTATTTTATGTGATCACTCAGTTACCTAGAGGCTGGATAGGCTCAAATAGTGAAAATAAGAAAATGTTTGATTCATATCTTAAATATAGTGGAAATATCTCTGATACCCCCATATATCACACTGTTTTAAATTATCATTATGTATGTTTTTATTTTCCTTACAAGACAATGAGTCTTTAGAGTACAGGAATTCTATCTTATTTACCTTTGAATCCCATAATGTGCAAGATCATAATGTACAAATATATGACAATCCAGATCAGGAAATTCCAGCATTACTTGTTCCTAGTTTATTGAAAAAATAAAATCCTACCATCTATCTCCCAGCTACCTACATTCCAATCTTATCTCCTGATATTCTCTCATATGTAACCTATACTCAAGTGGATTTCAAACCTGAAGAGTTGCAGAGCAAAAGTGAGTATTCTGTTCCATCTTCAGACATTCTATATTAGTTAAGGTGTAAGTAGAGTTCAGAAATATACATATATTATACATATCATATTTATATATAAATGATATTCCCAACTCTAGAACAAGTAATCTATTTCTTATTGTCTAAAACGATTTTGCAATGTCCTGTACCAGGTCTTATTATCAGCCTGTAATGGTAAGCTTCTTCTCAGATTACTGCTTCTCAATGCCCATTTTAAATAACACCTCCTACATGAAACTTTTCCTGATTCCTTGCTTTTCGAAGAGATTCTATGACATTTTGCTTCTATCTCTCTTGGATACTTATTATAGTCTGCCTTGTAATATGGGCATCTGCATATCTGTTATTTCCATTAACAAATATAATCGCTTTAAAAAGTAGGAACTGTCTTACACATTTTTAAAACTCTGATAGACTCTGTATAATGCTTTATATAGAGAGCTCGTTTTTTAAAAATCATGTGTTACACTATCTTATTCTATTTAGCTCCTAGAGTTGGCCCTGTAATTTCCAAGTTGGAATTAGCCTCTACACAGTTAACACATCACATAAGAACCTTACCTGTCAAGCCTATAAGCACGCACCCAAAACTCACCTTAAATATCCTTCTCTTCTAAAACAAATGCATTAGAACAGTAAACCCAGCAGGCTTACTTTGTTCCACTGGGCCACATAAAGTTGAAGGTTTCCAATTATCAGCACAGCAGCATACAGCTTTTACATAGTAACTTAGTCGTATGCACTATCATTGCTCTGAACAAGGGAGAAATGTTAATAGGTAGAGTGAAATGAACTATGCAGATGGACATTACAGGAAGTGGCACCTTTTGGCACTGCAGTTATTTCAGTTGTACAGGGTCCTATGCATAAGGCTTAGAAATGAAGTTCCCAAGCCACGCTGTGAAGTGATGCTTTAGTGCCAGAGAAAAAGGGCAGCTTGCTTAACGAAGTGCAGTTCTGACACCCATTACCCATTCAATGCAGCAGGAGAAATGAGTCTAAAGGCTAAAGCAAGGCTGTCTATGAACCCAGTTCCTTTATAAACCAGTCTCCCTGATGCCCTGAATGCCTTATGCCAATGGCTTCATCCTTCCCCCTTACACCAAATAGCTTTGCACCATTTCTGAAATGTGAATCATTTATGTTCCTTTCTCTCCCCGTTCTTTTGAAATGGGGTAATTCTAGCCACTCCATAATTTGCATAAGGAATTACAACAGCGTTTCATCTACACCTGGACCTAATCTAGATGATGAGATTCTGGGCTTCTGAGCTATTAGTTTAATGAGATGAGAATTTGAGGGACCTGGGGAAGAGAGGAGGGTATTTTGCTTGTGGAAATGTTATGAATTTCAGGTGTGAGAAGGTGAATTGTAGCAATAGCCTCTAAAATATCCTCCAATTATTCCTGCCTCTTGGTATTCATCCTTTCGTGTAAATCCTTCCATTCAAGTGTATACTTAATTTAATGACTCAGTTCTGAGGAATAATATATGGCAGAGTGATGGGAGCCTTTATGTTCCTATTGCTTCACCCCTTTTTCTTCAACAACTCTTTCCTTCATCTTCCTAAATGTCTCCGGTGACAATCTTGTACAACCAATAGAAACCCTCCACTGTTTCACAAACTATCGTATCATGTAATATGATGCCTTGAGGCATTCTGGATTCTTGGGAACATGCAATCAAGTTTTCCAAACTTAGTTCAAAGGAATATATTTCCCAAGCTTGCTAGATCGCCTGAATACTCCTCTCCCAGAGTGCCTCCTCTCTTCTTAATGCCTCTGATGCTTTTCTCTCTGAGTTCCCTTAGGCTTCTTGTGTGGCAACTGACACCTTAAATATGCTCAATTACATAATTCTTACTTCCACTATGAGATTATAAGTTTCTTGAGAGAATGGTTTCACATCTTATTCTTGTCATGCCTTTCACTGGGCCTGGAGCTTTATCATGGGTGCATCAGGTGTTCAAGAAATGATCTGCCAATTACTAATTAATACATCCGTGTAAATGCTTTTTAGCTGATAGGATAAAACAGGCATTTACTTTATTTCAGTCCCTGTTGCATTAAATCTCCTCTGATAATGCATGCTTGTGAACCAACTTGACAACATAAAAGTTCTGGTGTGTGCAACTCTTCCTGAATCTGCCTCCCTGGTCAGAGCAGCCAGGAAATGTTGACAGCACCCAGGCAGCTCAACCAGATCTGACAGGTGCTGCCCCACTCTTCCCAGCCAGAGACCCAAAAGGAAACAAGTACATCAAGGACAGGGAGTGTCAGGGAAACTCCAGGGTGCCATGACAGAACCACGGGAGCCATGTCTGACTAATACTAATGGGAGAGCAGTCCTCAGCGGTCAGCAAACCTCACTTTCAAACATCAGGAAAATGACAGCAGAAAACCTCTTATTGAGAGTAGGGAGATAAAAGGTAGTCATACACAGAGAAATTAAATTAACTCAAGTGTTACCTTTAAATCTTTACAAACTCATCATTGATTTTTTTTTTTTTTAACAGAATCAGGGACCATGTTTTGTTTTTTTGTTTTTTTCCCCCATCTCATCCTCATCAACACAAGGAATTGCTTGCAATTTATCAACAAGGACACACAGAAAGGCACAGAAGGAAGCCATACATAGCCATGGGGTGCCTGCTCACCCTAGCAAATCGACTTGTTTTGCTGGCTGCTTTTTCCTCTTGGCTGTCACAAAAGATTTAAATACCTAAGAGCACCTCACAAACATTCTTTCTCTTTATCATGCCTACATTTCTGAAATGTAAGAAAACAGAACTTTTTTTTTCTTGGAAATGCAAAGTACCTTTGGTTAACCGGACAGCCCAACAAATCATACTATATTGGAAAAACATTAGTGACTGCATCCTCTGTGGCCCCTCCCACCTCACACACAAGAGTTATTTTCAAAGCACTGTCCTCGCTTCAAAGATGTCACTCTAGTAGTGTCACCAGCACAAGCCCATTAACAAGTCCCTGGAAATAAAAATAGAATCCGGTAATAAAATAAAGTCTAACCTTTTCTTCTTTTCCTTTGTGCTTGGTCTGGTTTCTCTTGCTCACCGCGTGGCCCAGGCAGAGGACTTGGCCTGGCCCTTCAGACTTGAGCTCCTAGTGCCTAATGGCTGCATGGAGGCCTCAGCTTGGTGCCGTGGGCAGAAGTCCGAGCAGGATGCCACTCTTCAAGATGGCGGCAGTGAGCCTTATATGGATTACGTGGAGACGCAGTGCCTGCTGGGTACTCCAATCTGTAGTCTTAAGCAGCACAGCTGTACCACATTTGTGAGAGAACACCGTCTGTCCCTGCTGACAAGAACCCTATAAAGCAGCCCTACCCACAGCCCAGGGAGAAGACCATGCACTGGAGGGCACCAGCTCGCACCTCTCCATTCTCTAATTAAAGAATATAGGTTTCTTTTCCTTCTAAATCAAACACAGTCTCATTCTACTGGCTCGAATCACACCAGGCAGGACCTTTGTTGGGAACTGATTAGGGAGGATTGATAATAGCTGTGGTGATTCTGCCTGAAATGAGGGAACTCATAGCACCTTTCGTTCCTCCATTTCACCTTTCACACTCCCAACATACATAATATTTAAAATCACAAATTAAAACAATGTAATAATTCTGACCCTGTATTTGTAATGGAAAGAGGGCCTTAAAAGTAGAATTCTCCTTTGCTTCACAGACTGTAAAGCAGGAAGCTATCTGCCTCAGAATAGTCTTTCTCTGTATTTATCTTTCTAGTAACATCCTTATAGTACTGTTTAAGAAAGTGAAAATAAGTAGGTCAAGGCTGTATATTGTCATTCTGCTTATTTAACTTATATGCAGAGTACATCATGAGAAATGCTGGGCTGGATGAAGCACAAACTGGAATCAAGACTGCAGGGAGAAATATCAGTAACCTCATATATGCAGGTAGCACCACCCTTATGGCAGAAAGAGAAGAACTAAAGAGCCTCTTGATGAAAGAGGAGAGTGAAAAAGCTGGCTTAAAGCTCAGCATTCAGAAAACTAACATCATGGCATCTAGTCCCATCACTTCATGGCAAATAGTGGAAACATTTACAGACTTTATTTTGGGGGGCTCCAAAATCACTGCAGATGGTGACTGCAGCCATGAAATTAAAAGATGGTTACTCCTTGGAAGAAAAGCTGTGACCAACCTAGACAGCATATTGAAAAGCAAAGACATACTTTGCCAACAAAGGTCTGTCTAATCAAAGCTATGGTTTTTCCAGTGGTCATGTATGGATGTGAGAGTTGGACTGTGAAGAAAGCTGAGTGCCGAAGCATTGATGCTTTTGAACTGTGGTGTTGGAGAAGACTCTTGAGAGTCCCTTGGACTGCAAGGAGATCCAACCAGTCCATCCTAAAGGAAATCAGCCCTAAATGTTCATTGGAAGGACTGATGTTGAAGCTGAAACTCCAATACTTTGGCCACCTGATGCAAAGAGCTGACTCATTTGAAAAGACCCTGATGCTGGGCAAGATTGAGGGCAGGAGGAGAAGGGGATGACAGAGGATAGATGGTTGGATGGCATCACCTACTTGATAAACATGAGTTTAAGTAAACTCCGGGAGTTGGTGATAGACAGGGAGGGCTGGCGTGCATGTGGTCGCAAAGAGTCAGACACAACTGAGTGACTGAACCGAACTGAACTGAAGAAAGTGAAAGTCACTCAGTCATGTCTGACTCTTTGTGACCCCATGAACTATACAGTCCATCAAATTCCCCAGGCCAGAATACTGGAGTGGGTAGCCTATCCCTTCTCCAGGGGATCTTCCCAACCAAGGGATTGAAACCAAGTCTCCTGCATCGCAGGTGGACTCTTTACTGGCTGAGCCACAGGGAAGTCCATATAGTACTATTTAAATGGCACCCCACTCCAGTACTCTTGCCTGGAAAATCCCATGGATGGAGGAGCCTGGTGGGCTGCAGTCCATGGGGTCGCGAAGAGTCAGACAGGACTGAGCGACTGCACTTTCACTTTTCACTTTCATGCATTGGAGAAGGAAATGGTGACCCAGTCCAGTGTTCTTGCCTGGAGAATCCCAGGGACAGGGGAGCCTGGTGGGCTGCCGTCTATGGGGTTGCACAGAGTTGGACACGACTGAAGCAACTTAGCAGCAGCAGCAGCAGCAAGGGAGATCTTAATTAACAGACATGTGCCCTGGATTGGATATAATTGATGTCAGTGAAAAATCTGGTCAACATTTGCCAGTGTAGCACACAGAAACATCTCTAACTGAATGAATGTTAAGTCCAATTGTATATTTAAAAATGAAAGCTAATTTACTGAAGAAATTTGAAATACATTAAAATCTGAGATAGGGTCTCACTGTGGAGACCTCTAGTCCATTTCCTGGGCTAACAAGTTCAGCAACTTTTTTGTCTAGACTAGTTCTAAGTTTCAGTGCTCAGATTAGTTTAAATGTTATAAGTAATTTATTCAAATAATGATTTAAACTATCAAAACTGAAATAAATATCTTTAAAAATAAAATAGAGCTTATGTAAGGTTATCCCTTTATAATACCCCACTCATTCACTTAGATACTTAGGAGAGAGGGTTGTATTTACAGCTAATTAATACATTAGAAGGACTGATGCGGAAGCTGAAACTCCAATACTTTGGCCACCTGAGGCAAAGAACTGACTCATTGGAAGAGACCCTGATGCTGGGAAAGATTGAAGGTGAGAGGAGAAGGGGATGACAGAGGATGAGATGGTTGGATGGCATCACTGACTCAATGTACACGAGTTTGAGTATATTCTGGGAATTGGTGATGGACAGGGAGGACTGGCATGCTGCAGTCCATGGGGTAGCAAAGAGTTGGACACAACTGAACGACTGAACTGAACTAAACTGAATAGGCAATTTTATAATTAAAAATGCAGTTTTGTCTATGCAAAAGCCTAATAAGATAATATTTAAAATGTGGATACTGCCACACTATATTTCAGGTAGGGCTTCCATGGCTTCCCAAGTGGCTCAGTGATTAAAGAATCTGCCTGCAATGCAGGAGACACGGGAGACACAGATTTGATCCCTGGGTTGGGAAGATCCCCTGGAGAAGGAAATGGCAACCCACTCCAGTATTCTTGCCCGGGACAGAGAAGCCTGGTGGGCTACAGTCCAAGGGGTCACCAAAGAGTTGGACATGACTTAGAAACTAAACAACAACAAATATTTCAGGTTAGGAAAATATTGAAAGCTGCTATTGCAGTCAATGAGGAGCCATTGAAAACTTGAATGTCAATATCAATTCCTATTTCCAACCTCGATTGTAACCTCATGAAGGCTAAATATGATTTTTACTCATCCTTTTTGCTATTTCTTTTACTACTCCAAAGCTTTGCAACTTTCCACAGCCCCTTAATTCACTCTAACCCACTTCATTTTTCAACAGATGGTTTCAGCTCATTCATTTTTTCCTACCCAAGTTAACAGTATCACAATTAACCAATCACCCAAATTAGATTCTTCAGAGTTTTCCTCATCATCTCCAACTCCTCAACCCCAAACAATATGTTCTCATGTTATACATTCTAAATCTAAAATGCCTCTTCAACTCTCATTGCCTTAGGTCAGTACTTCAACATCCTTTACTTCAATTATTTCAGTGACCATTTGACTTTTCTTCTTAAATCTCTGTTCCTCAATCAATTCTCCTTGCTTACTTGCAAACAATTCACATTGCTACCTTGAATTTTTTTCTACTCATAGAGTGGATAAAGAAGACTTTCTTTTACAGGACACCAATAACATTTAAAAGCCACTCACTTCATTTCAGACTTCCCAACCTATACAGCTCAGCAGTCTAATTGTTGAGTATGAATGAAAACAGATTCTGTTCCAAGAGACAAAAGCAGTATGTTTGTTGTGGAGGAGGCGAATAGGAATTGAAATCATCATTTGTATGGTAGAAAGCACAGCGGAACTAAACATAAATATTTTATCAGGCTATCGATATGTCTAAAATTTCCCCCACTGTCAGTAAACTCTACTACCAGTCTTTCTATATATGTACTTCTTAAAAATTTATGTTAAATGTATAGTGACTAGTTTTCCCATTTTTAATACTCCTTCATAATCTTTGCTAATATTTATGCTTATAAATCAAAAACTTACCTTTTTTGGGCAGCACAGTTAATAAACAAAAATGTCATCATAATAATAAGCTCTCAGAATCAAAGCAATCAGATGTCTCCTAGATAATGTATATTTTTCCTTGACACAGAAGAAATTCTGTACTCTTATTGCAATGGACTTCTCACCATTTCCTACATAGAAAACGCCACAGAAAATTCTAATCTCTAATCTAAAAGTATATTTGCTTATACTATTCTCTCTTCTTAGAATCTATTTTTACTTCAGCTGTGACTGACATAATACTTAATACCTACTGGAGGTAGTTATAATTTAGAGCCTTTGTTGATGGACCAGACATCAAAAGATAATTAATTTTATCTTTCTGGGGCTACCAGGATATTTTAGCCATTCCACCAGTATGACATTTAGACCTAGAACACAAGGAATATTAGTCCAATATTCAGAGACTGTCCCTGGGATATTTTGAATTTAAAGTGAAAACCTCTTAGGTCTGAGGAACCTACTAGTAATTGATATCACTAAGAATTAGTACACATCGCATGGATAAGTTCTCTAAGACCAACCTGTAAGTCAGAGTCAGTGACTATTCAAACAAGGGAGTGTTAAGGTCCCTTACCTTTGTTTTCATAGTTAAAAAAGAAAGATTTCCAAGACTAAAATGGCCAAAGGGGTGAAAACACTGACTCATCTGAGATAAATCACATCAACTTTGAAATGAAACTGAAAGGAGAAACAAAATATATATCACACATAAAATATATAAATATATTCAACACAAGATGTTTGTGTAATATATAATACCTAATTTGTAACATATTTAAGATTATATTTATATATAATTGTATAATGTATAACACACAAAATATGTTATAAACATCCTGAAAATTATTATTTTAATAAATAATTAAACTTTATCATTGAAGCTGCTGAAGCACAGAGAGGACCATCAACACACCCAACATCAAACATCTAATAAATGATAGAGCCAGCACTGCAATCAGACTTTCTGACATTAAATTTTTACTATTCCCTTCATCATACTCTGCTGTTACCAGTGTGCAGTTTATGCCTGTAAATTAGACACAGATAGATGTGGATACATTTTTGAGAGTAATCAAAGTAAGATGGACAGTTGCAGCAACTCAGTGCAAAGCAAGAAACAGTTTGGGCATGACATGACACTATGATTAAAGTACATGACCGATCTCTCATCGGGTAAAGGTGCAAGACTGAGATAATTGGTTTTCCCAGTTCTTCATCCAAAACCAAGTAAAATTCACCAATGTGCACTAAATGTTAAAGAGGCAGATGCTTGTCAGAAGAAGTCACTGAAGTAAGTAGCTTATACTGCATGGAGGTTACCTCTAATACACAGAACACTAGCATTTTGAAGTAAAAAGCGATTTAGCTTGACATCTATGCCTACCAACTTGATCAAAAAAGAGGTTTGGAAGGCAGCTACTGTCAAAAAAAATATGCATTTTTTGGTTCCTAAAGAAAACATTCGATGTTATTGCAGCATAAAAAATAATAAATTTAAAACAGCACAAAAGTTGAAATTATTTTGCAAGACATGGCTGATTTTGATCCTATTCTAGTTCTGCATCTGTGCACAATTTGACACAGCAAAAAAGATAACAAGTAGCTCAGAATGATAATAATAATAGCAATGATAATAATGAATATTCTGACCTTTTGTGTTTATTCCAGCCTTTAAGGCACAATAATCATAATTAAACTGTCAACACATTATACAACTACATTATTATCTATAAACTACAATAAGAAAAATAAGAGAGTAAAGGCAAGATACATGCAATTTAGAGAGATGCAATGGTACAGAGTAAAAATATAGCAAAATATATAAACCAGGTGAAAAAAAAATCAGAAGAAGAGAAGAATCTCTATGAATGTCAAATCTACCAGAGTGTTGCTTAGATTGTAAAAACAGAAATGTCATATAAGTTTTGGACACTTATTGAGGTATTCTAAAAAAAAAAAAAGCTAAATCCCCACTTGACAACAGCTAGAAACAAACTAAAAATAAAGAATTCTGATATTTAAATTCCCAAACTTTTCCTTGAGGAAGATGGCATTATTCTATATTCATTTACACAGCAACTCTAAACATTTCAGCCTGTAAGAAACAGTTTTACCTATAAGAAATGATATAAGATATATACACCCTGTCTGACAAACATGGTCCTTAACTTCTAGAAAGTCTATAATCCCTCTGCTGAAGAAGACGTCATGAGAGAATAGCAGGCTAGGCAAGTCACGCAAATGGACGAGCCATCTACTCCCTCCCCAGGCCTACAACAGGATGAGCGTCTGCTGCATCCTGACGTGAATGCCATGATAAATCATGGCCTTAGAATAGACTCTCCATGGTCTCTAATAGGCTGCTAAGAACCAGTCACATTCAGTGTTATAAAGAGGAGAGAAAGGCTGTGCAAGAGTCCAAGCATATAAACTTACATATTTTAATATTGTGCATGTCACTTAGGTTATGGCTAAGTGGAATCATCTGCCTTCTCATACCACCTGTCACTTCTCAGAGGACTCCATTCATTTCTGTGATCAGAAAATGGCTTTTGAAAATGGCATGAAACATTTAGGAAGCAACTGACCTACTACATGAATATTTCGTTAGGGTACAAACACAGCCAGAGGTGGACACAATTTTCAGGGTCATTTCCATGATAAAGGAAGACAGTAACTATATAGAGAACCAAGAGGAATTTGGCTAATTAAATTGGTATCTCACAAGTCATCTTCTGTAAAATCGAGACATCCAACTGCCATGGCAAAATGTCCCACAAATATGGATTTTCTTTGATAGTCTTTTTTGAAATCAGTCCTTCCCTTAAATTACCTTTTTGATGGCTATTACCACAACTATGGGACATCATGTGGCAAGTCAGAATAGCATACTGACTGATGAAGAGTATAAACTCTGGAGTTAAGAGTGTTTTGATTCCAATTAGTGCACAAGTATTCCAATTTACAGCTGTAATATTATTTAGTACCTCTAACTCTCAACTTCTTTGCTTTTTATTTTTTTCTGCTTTAATCTCTGAAAGAGGTGTAATAATATCTGTCTTTTAGGGTTGGTCTAACAATGAATTTTTAAACATCTATGTGGAATGCTTAGCATCTTGCCTGAAACAAGTGATTAATAAAGGTTCATCATTTTTATTACTCTTGTTCACAAGAAGACTTCAACTCTCAAAACATATTTGGCCTAAAATCCATCATCATTACCAAATATTAACTGAATGTCTATCATATGCTAAAGCATTCTATCAGGCTCAGGGTCTTCTCATGCATTTCCACATGGAATAAATTAAAAACTGCCCTTAGAGACATTTAGAGTCTAGAGCACTACCTGTCCATACGTTTGTTCTGTATATCTGTCTTTCAGTTCAGTCACTCAGTCGTGTCCAACTCTTTGTGACCCCATGGACTGCAGCACGCCAGGCTTCCCTGTCCATCTCCAAATCTCAGAGCTTGCTCAAACTCATGTCCATTGAGTTGGTGATGCCATCCAACCATCTTATTCTCTGTTGCCCCCTTCTCCTCCTGCCTTCAATCTTTCCCAACATCAGGGTCTTTTCAAATGAGTCAATTCTTCACAGGAGGTGGCCAAAGTATTGGAGTTTCAGCTTCAGCATCAGTCCTTCCAATGACGCACTACCGGTCCTCGGTGAACTTAGAAACAAAGCAAAGCAAAACAAAAATTTCCCAGGATATCAGCTGACCCATTTCTGAGTATCAATATTAACATTAGTATATTCACCTGGTTTTTAAAAAAAGGGGGAAATAGCTTAAAATATGACATCACTTGATTCAAACATACCACAAGTCTTCATTTCCCTTCCTACTTATTTTCCTGTGACAGAAAGCTATAGTACACAGTTCTCCTAGGATGTGAGATATGCCCTAAGACATAGAAATTTTTTAGTGTTTTATTTTATATTAGAATACAGCTGATTAACAGTGGTGTGTTAGTTTCAAGTGTACGGCAAAGTGATTCAGTTTTATGTATACAAAAAACTGAATATATAAAATATACAAAGTATTGGAGTTTCAGCTTCAGCATCAGTCCTTCCAATGAATAGTCAGGACCAATTTCCATTAGGATTGACTAGTTCGATCTCCTTGCAGTCCAAGGGACATCCATGTCTCTACCTAACCTCATACCAGTCAGAATGGCCATCAGCAAAAAACAACAAAAAAGTCTAGAAACAATAAATGCTGGAGAGGATGTGGAGAAAGAAAAGGGAACCTTTCTACAATGTTGGTGGGACTGTAAACTGGTACAACCACTATGGAGAACAGTATGGAGGTTCCACAAAAAATTAAAAATAAAACTACCATATGACCAGAAATTCCTAATCTGGATATACATCCAAAGAAAACCGTAATTCAAAAAGATACATGCACCCCAATGTTCATTGCAGCACTATTTACAATAGCCAGGATGTGGAAGCAACCTAAATGTCCATCAACAGAGGAATGGATAAAGAAGATGTGCAAGATATATACTGGGGAATGTTACTCAGCTATATAAAGGAACAAAATAGTGCCATTTGCAGAGACATGGACAGACCTAGAGACTGTCACATAGAGTAAAGTAAGTCAGAAATAGGAAACTAAATATCATATAATATTACTTATAAGTAGAATCTAAAAAAATGGTACAGAACATCTGACGTTTTTTTTTGACATTTTAAATTATCATTACTAATAAATCCCTTGGTACTCCATACATTCAACCACAATATAACGTTTCATCTTATGGTTTTATCTTGGTAGAAATTAGTTGAAATAAACTGGTCTCTCTCAGACTTTAACACCTAGATTATAATATTCATTTTTCTGACCAGAGAAAAATAGGTTCAGCAATTCAACCCCCAGAGACATCACTTAGTTTTTATTGTCTGATACTTATACAGAGAAGGAATACAAATATATATGAAAAATCATTAGGATGAATGAAAGTATAATGAAAACTCCAAATGAGAAATAAGACAATAAATCCTGTAGGGATGTCAAGGACAGCAAGATCTCAAGTAATGTTTGAAAGGAAAAAAAAAAAAAAAAAGCAAACGTTTTCTAGGAGGAAAACAATTTATTCTGAGCTTATTTGGTCAGCAAGTTTAATCAAGTATCACAGACACTCTATGAATTAGTATGATTCAAGAAAATCCATAGAAATGTTATCTATCATCTAAAACTATAACAGATGTCACACCTATCTATATGCGCATTAATGTGAGCTGATATATGCTTGCAGGAAATCAGTGTTATAAAGTGGTTTACCCACAGGAGGCCTTTCAATATTGTAATGCTCACTTAGACTCTCATTTCTTTTATAAATAAAACATGATTTTTCTATACTTTCTATGAAGCCCCAACATCATTTTCTTAAAAGTTAAGGACTTGGCAAGTTTTTAGACTGAATGAATAATCTATATATATGTATGTGTGTGTGTGTATATATATATACAATGATTTAGCAAAAAATACAAACATTATATCTTGGATACTTATTTTCTTCATCAAATATCCCCTTAAACCTAGCTCTGCATTCTACCACTCCTCAAATGATCATTCACAAAAGGAAACTCTCCTTTCCCAAAAAGCAGTTTGACATTTATGTTCATATCTCTTCATCTCCCTTACGGACTCAGATCTGTTTACAGGCATCTCATTTAAGAAGCATTCTGATGTGATGTGGAAGGAATTAAGAATGAAGGAAATTGATCTGATCTAATTTGATGTAACATAAGCCAAGTGGTTTCTTATAGACAAATTCCCTCAACTGTGAGTTGTTGCCCACCAAAGGAAGCTTCATATAAATGATTACATGGATAGGGAGATGTAAAAATCTGGCAGACATAGCTACCACAATATTAATTTTCTTTATCCATAAACAATATTTCATGATACCAGGTGCATCCAGGAAAAGTCACTCAAATGCAAATTACAAAAATACTCTAATAGGTATATGATGCAGTTAACCATCCACATTCGAAGATTTTTGGGAGTTTAACAAGTCAAACTTGAAAGATCAACCACAGGGACCCATCAATCTCCAATCCTTTACTCCACAGATGAAAATAGCCTCGATCATAAATATTGCCACAATCTCCAAAACGTCTCAGCTAAATGGTACAAGAGATAAAAACAAAAAGTGAAGACAGCTCCAACCAAAGGCATGGCCTCTCTAATTTTTACCTATTTGGATATGAATTAATGAGTCGTCACTGTGAATTCTTTGCAAATCACATTATATATTGATTTATTTCAATAGCAAATTATGGAAACATGGCAGTCAGGAGTCCTTGGTAAATGGGAGAAGTTCCAGAAGTTGGATTAGATCAGGGCTGCTTAAAGTGGGAGCCATAGACCTGTGAGGTCCATGTGAAGAAAGTTTAGAAAGAGTTAACATCTATAACTTCTTATAAAATTTGATATTGCCAGGACATTTTTATTATATTTCATAGAAGTGTCCATCTTCAACATATTGTGACTTTAAAGTAATAAGGATAATGATGATGATGAAATTTCGGTTAGACTACACATTTGGTCCTACTAATGTCCTGACCAGGGCCCAGGGTAGAAGACAAAATAAAGGCACAGTAAAGATGATTTGTACTTTCTCTAAAGTTTGATCTAACTCCAGCTTGTGAATGATATTCTTCTGGGTAAAGATCATGGGTATAGGGGACAGAAAGACTTGGATTATATGGTCTTACTTGCTGTGTACCTTTAGGGCAACATTGCCCTTAAACCCAGATAGCAGGGCACCTGCCCTGGGCCCATGAGTAGGAGGCCCTACATTGTGGGGTACTGCTCTTAAAATTGTCTAAGACTCCCACAGAGTGCCTGAAACTGAAGCCTTCCAGAAAGGGTGCCTACATGGGTCCTGTTCACCAGGAGCACCCATCTTCAAGTTCCCCATCCAGTCATCTCCTCTAGCCTGTTTTTCTCCTTCAAGGAGCTTTCCAGTCCTCTACAACACCTTCCTCCTCTCTCTCACATGCTGAATGAACTAGATACCCCCAAGGGACTCCAGTACTCATGCCTACTGCCTCCTCCTGGGGCTGTGTGGCTGGCTTGACTGTAGGAGAATGACCCGGCTAGTGGACTGATTCCAAGTGATTTGAGATATCTGAAATTGCTTATACAGATAGGGACCCAGGAAAAAGTGTTTGCCCTAGACACATACACATATGGAATTCCCAGGTGGCACTAGGGGTAAAGAACCTGCCTACCAGTGCTAGAGGTGTAAGAGACACAGGTTTGATCCCTGAGTCGGAAAGATTCCCTGAGGAGGGCATGGCAACCCACTCTGGTATTCTTCTTTTTTTAATAATTTATTTTAATTGGAGGCTATTACTTTATAATACTGTGGTGGTTTTGCCATACATTGACATGAATCAGCCATGGGTGTACATGTGTCCCCCCGTTCTGAAACCCCCTCCCACCCCCCTCCCCATCCCATCCCTCTGGATTGTCCAGCGCACCAGCTTCGAGTGCCCTGTTTCATGCACTGAACTTGGACTGGTCATCTGTTTCACATATGGTAACATACGTGTTTCAATGCTATGCTGTCAAATCATCCCACCCTCATCTTCTCCCACAGAGTCCAAAAGTCTGTTCTTTACATCTGTGTCTCTTGTGCTGTCTCATACATAAGGTTGTTGTTATCATCATTCTAAATTCCATATATATGCCTTAATATACTGTACTGGTGTTTTTTCTTTCTGACTTATTTCACTGTATAATAGGCTCCAGTTTCATCCACCTCATTAGAACTGATTTAAATGTATTCTTCTTAATGCCTGAGTAATACTCCATTGTGTATATGTACCACAGCTTTCTTATCCATTTATCTGCCGATGGACATCTAGGTTGCTTCCATGTCTTAGGTATTGTAAACAGTGCTGCGATGGACATTAGGGTACACGTGTCTCTTTCAATTCTGGTTTCCTCGGTGTGTATGCCCAGCAGTGGGATTGCTGGGTCGTATGGCAGTTCTATTTCCAGTTTTTTAAGGAATCTCCACACTGTTCTCCATAGTGGCTGTACTAGTTTGCATTCCCACCAACCGTGTAAGAAGGTTCTCTTTTCTCCACACCCTCTCCAGCATTTATTGTTGATAGACTTTTTGATAGCAGCCATTCTGACCAGCGTGCCACTCTAGTATTCTTGACTAGAGAATCCACTGGACAGAGGAGCCTGGCAGGCTATGGTCCATAAGGTTGCAAAGAGTTGGACATGACTGAAGTGACTTAGCATGCACACACACACACATATACACTCTGTGGGGTCTAGCCCTGACTTTGAGCAAATCACTTTACCTTTCTAAAGCTCCATGTCCTTCCTCTATTTCCTTTGTCAGTTTAATGGGGAAAAATAATACTTATATCACTATGTTTTTCAGAGAATTAAATTACATAAAATATGTAAGTCACTCACTTCAGTGCCTGATTCAATGTAAGTAACCAGTTAAAAATGTTGTGAGTATTCCAAAACCATAATTCAGATGCACTGAACAGATTGGTTTTATATGTACTTTCTTTGCTTAAAGAGAAATAGAGAAATGAAACAAAATTTTTGCTTTACAGTATTTTTCACTCTGGTCACAATCTATAACTGTATAGTTTAAAATATCAACCAACTTAAGTACTAACAATATTTTTTGCAGACATTTTTATTACATGCTATGTCAGTTTTTATCAATTATACATAATCATCCAATCTTCAGCAAACATTCCATGATCGTCATCTATGTGCCAGACATTGTGTCAAGGTCCTTATCTGTCAAGTTATTAATATTTTACAGTGTGAAATATAACATTGAAAGGGGGGCATTGCTGTTTGTGTAGTAGTAGATTCCTTTATCATTATTCCCATTTTGTAGATGAGGAAAGCAATTCTTCAAGAGGACTGCAGCTTTGCAGGAGGTCACTCAGGTATTGAAGTACAAGTTAAAATCCAAGTGTTCTGACAGAAAACAAGCAGATCTCATAGTATAAAACAGCCTATGTGCAATTAACCCCCAACCCACAGAAGTGATATTCTTCAATATGTGATGGATTTTCAAGTTAGAGAGAGTGGAATAAAACTGATTGGTGCAACAAAAGGTCCAGTTGAGCAAGGCCACAAACTTCTCAACAAATAGTCTACAGGACAGTGACGTGGATATAACCTGGGAAATGCAGAGTCTCAGTCCTCAAACCAGGTCCCTGAGCTGGAATTTGTTTCCTAACATGATTCCCAGGGATTCAGTGGCATATTAAGTCTTGAGCGGCAATGACCTGCAAACCTGAGAGCACCTTATTTTCACACTGCTTTGATTCTCAAGTCTCAGTTTACCAATTCTCTCATCTGCTTTAGAGATTTACAGTTAGAGTTGCATAGGCCTTAGTTCTGTGTGAATTTGTACAAGGAGACTCAATGTTTCCACGTATAAATGAGTTTAGTAACTCCTGTTCTCACGGGTTACTCTGAGAATTAGCAGAAAGCATGTACCCCTGTCTAGATACACATAGTAGGTGCCCAATAAGAATGCATTCGTTCATGTCACCATCACTTACAGTCCTCATCCCTCCCTTATAACACACCTCAGCTCAGTCCTCATTTCCAGCTTTGGTCCATACCTGGTTTCAGCTCTTCCCTGCTGACACTTCCTGCCTTCTCCCTCATCTCTAGATGGAGTCCCTATGTGTCTCAGTGTGGTCTGCCATTCTCAAGCCTAATCATGTGATAGCCGAAGGTCATGGATTTGGAGCACATGTGCAGAGATGCTGCAAAGCAATTGACTAGCACAGCTCATTTCATTCCCTTTGCGTGAATTTGCAGGCCTCCTGGTGGAGCCCTGTAGTTTCAAGTTGACCACAAACCTTTAAACACCCTTTGTCTTAACACCGGTCACATTCTCAGAAGTATATTTCTTGTCACACCCCTGCAGGCTTTTGAGTCGGTGAGTTTTTATACCCCAACTCCTTTAGCTTTTATCCTTATTTACTATTGAAGAATAAAGGATTTGCAGGTGGTGCTACTGGTAAAGAATCCACATGCCAACGCAGGAGACACATGAGACATGGGTTTGATCCCTGGGTCCAGAAGATCCCCTGGTGGAGAGCATGGCGACCCACTTCAGTATTCCTGCCTGGAAAATCCCATGGACAGAGGAGCCTGGTGGGCTACAGTCCACGGGGCCTCAAAGAGTTGGACACGACTGAGCACACACTATTGAGGATCGAAGGGCAAATAGTTTAACCCTGTAGCCTGTGACAGACACAGATCCCTTTACTTAAGCACCTGCCCTGTCCCCCAACCCGTGACTCTCTTGGTGTGTGGTCCTCTGCTGCCCTCTAAGGGCCTCTGCTCACTTTACCCACTGACCCTGATTCACAGCCATTGAAAACCATTGAGAACACTTACACAAAACACTTAGCACAGTCAGATTCGGAGTCAGAAAGTACATGCCGGGGCCCAGAGGGACTTGGGGAGGGGGATTGGGGAGTTACTGTTCAATGGGGATAGAATTTCAGTTTAGGAAGGTGAAAAATTCGGGAGATGGATAATGGTGAGAGTTTTACCACAATGTGAATGTACTTGTGCCACTGAACTATACAGTTAAATATGGTTAAAATAGTATGTTTTATATCTGTGACTTTTACCACAGTAAAGAAAAAAATATTTTTTTAAATTGTTCCAATTTTAGCACATGGAAGGCAATGTATGGGAGTGCATACAGGGATAATTACAAAGTTTCACATTGTAAAGGATATATTTGAAGTATAAAATATACTCCCCATTTGAAAGTGCTCCTTTCATGAAGTTCTTTCCATGGCACTAATCCTAATCTCTCAAAATATCATTACCTGTCCATTTATTGTCCCCACTGAATGGACAGTGCAGACAGAGCAACAAAATTCAGCCTGGGAACAAGGGAAGGCCTCCAACAGGAACAAGGCCATGAGAAGATAATGCTACACACACATTAAAGTGGGAAATTAAAAAAAAATAAAAACAACGACAATGCCAAATCTTGGCAAGGGAATGGAACAACTAGAAGTCTCATTATTGTTAGAAGAAATGTTACGATTTCTTGGGAAATAGTTTGGCACTTTCTAATAAAGCTAAATATGCAGTTATCATATTCCATTTCTAGGTATCAATCCAAGAGATGTGAAAACATATGCCCACACAAAGATTTATAATCAAATGTTGAAACAGCATTATTCAGAACTTGCCAAAGCAACTCAATGTCCTACAACATGTAATTTGTGGCATATGCATACAATGAAATATTAGTCATCAATAAAAAGAAGTGAATTATTGAAATATAAATAAAAGCACTTGACTAAACCAGGAGAGCTACAAAGAAAAGTGTATATGCTGTACGAGTCCATTTAATAGGAAATCCTAAAAATGGCAAACCTAACACATAGGAAACAGATCAGTAATTACCTGGGGCAAGGTGAAATGGACTGAGTGAGAAAGAACGTAAGAGAACTCTGGAAGGTGATATGTATTTTTTAGATATACTCTGATTGTGGTGGTGTTGACACAGGCGTTTAAATTTGTCAAAATTCCATTAATGTACACTTAAAAGGCGTGCATTTTATTAAGTCGATAAAACTGACTTAAAACAAGCAAACAAATATGTAGATAAGTACTTAGTGATTTCAAAGGTCAGAGTCGACAACTGACAAGCTACACATGATAAAGTTTCTTTGGCTTACTTACCTCTCCAGAGTCCCGTTTAATTGAATTCTAATAGCAAAACATTGACATGTCTCAGCAGCATTATGAAGGACAATAAAAAATCAATTTTCAAGTTTTTTTAACTAATGTGTGATATAGAGCATTAAGATCCTTTCTAAAAAAATATTTAGTTCTGTCTAATTATTTCAGAATATTTTCAGTTAACCTTTTTGCAGATGTCATCCTATCTAATCAAGAGCCTAGTTGAATCATCACAAAAGTGAAAACAATCACAAACTAATGTGGCAGGATGAAAAAGAGGCTGTACTAATGATCAGCGTTAAAACATCCACTAAACAGCTGCTCAGCTCTTCCCAGAATCAGCTTTAGCCTTGACTACATCTTCCTGAGCGTTTCTCTTCTGGCTTTGGACCGTCTGTCAAATGACAGCTAAGCCATATTCCGAGACATCTATATTCAACCACCATTCTCAAACTCTGTGAATGTGCACTAATTCTAGGCAAGACCATGCTGGTCTATTTTAACATTGTTGTTTTCCTTAGTTTCATTTAAAACGCTATCACACAAGGGAGAAACTTAGAAAATTTCAGTGGCAAAATGCAGCATAATTGCCTCTGGGAAGTTCCTCTTACCTTCTGTAAGCTTTTGGTAGCAATTCAATAAATTGTCAAGCCTTGCAAAGAAGGAGAATACCATACAATTTCCTCTAGTCAATAATAAAGATTCACAGGGGATTCAGCTAATTCTGACGTCTCACAGATTTTAAGCATCTGTAGGATTTTTTTTCTTTAGCTGCCTTTCAAGCTCATTCTTGAATATAATATTTTAATTAATTCTGACCATATTCAGTTATCATTCTCCTACTTCCCAGCCTTTATGTATCACTTATGAGAATGAAGACAAAAATTGTCTTTCTTGATCTTTGAAATAACCCAGAGTACCCAGTTAATTTCCAAATCTATTTTCTCAGCTGAGTAGGGGAAAAAAAGGAAATGGAACCAGCTTGCTGAACTAAATAGAAAAAGTTCAGAACTGAAATGAGGAGCTAAATTACCATTTCCAAAACATCATATCAAGTTCATAGCCCAGGAAATCCTACACTAAACCTTTCTACTGAACATCCCCTGAATATATCATCTCGGATAAGACGAGAAATATGGAGGCAACGTCATCTTCATTTATGACTATTCCCAGGAGTCTGTTTTGTTTAAACCAAGTTTATCAGATTATTACTCTCTTGACAAGCTATCTGGCTTGTACTTAAGTAGTCAAAATACTTGACTTAAAATGTAAAATGAAAAGAGTTCTTACATGTGATAAAACCAATTTAATTTTAATTCAGAAATAAAAGTAGACCCTAGTGCAACCCACTGTTTACCCTTCTACTTGAACATGTTTTTATATTTTGAGAGAGAAACACCACTTTACTCTCTATACAAAAGCAAACATTTGAAACAACCACAGGGCAGAATGTGGAGAGTCTCCAAACAGGAAAATTGTTTTCTCTCTTCTGCTGTTTTAGCCCTTCCCATTTTCAGTTTGGAGCACTGACTGGTGACATATCTTTATGTCTAAGAATTAGGGGCTATAACTAAACTAAGGAATAAGAGTTGTGCTGTAAAAATGATCACTTAAGAGGCAGAGTGCTGGTGCTCCCATCACTGGAAACTAACTACTGCTTTGATTTATTTGCAGCTCCTGGTACACTAACCAGGAGAACAGAACAGCCAGCCACAGATCAAGGCAGTTCACCGGTTAGAATGCTCTGGTTACCAAGAAAGCACCTACTATATTTGAAAGAACCTTTACACAGAAACAAGCTCAGTGGAACTGAAGGCAGTGCATATATTAACTACATTCCCTCTGAAGAAAAACACTGTTTCCACTAAACACCCAAGCAGATTCATATTACTGTCAGCCCCCAGTGGCCTGGTAGGCACTGGGGGCTTCACCATTAGCAAAATACAAAGGCTACCATAGCGTAACCCTGTTACTTCTTGCTAGTCCTTCTTTTGCTCTTTCTTTTCTAAAGACCAAGCAAGGAAAAGTCTAAATAAGAGTAGTGTTTTTCTTTACTGATGGAAACAGAGTTTTATGAATATACAGTTTCACACCATCCCCAAAAAACCTATATTTGGGGGTCCTCTTATAAGTAAAACAAGTTTCCATTTCAGTCTTCAACATTACCACAAACCACACACACACACCAAAAATGTATTCACAATTTTCAGGGAACCTTTAGCTATCTGGAGTATGTATTAAAATCAGTTCAAATCCACAATGCAACCACGCACAGCCATGTATTTGGCCTGTCAAGGTATGTTCAAATTTGAAACAGGTATGCTAAGTGAAGGTTATATTCACCTTTGAGCCTCGGACTCTGCATCATCACAGACGTGACAAATGAGGCATAGAGGTCTCCTCCCTCTCTTGCTGCCCACAGTAAGTACTAAAGATTTAGAATGAAACTAGAGAAGCTCTGGCCTAAGTTAGCAAGCGAGCAAACCAATTAAAGGAAAAAAATCAAGACTGACTCTAATCTTACACTTGAGAGGTGACTGACTTCTGGTGCCATTTCAACACATAGGAGAGAAACAGCACAATCAAATTAGTGCTGTTAGCTCTATTTAGTAAAGCTATTTCCTTATTTCCTAAGAGAATGAGTTTTGGGGGACAAAATTTGATAAAAAAAAAAAAAAAAAGCCAAATTAGTCAGAATTAAGTGATAAGTTTCACTCACAAAGCTACAGGGTACATTTTTCTGTAGTTGTGTGTGTGTGTGTGTGTGTGTGTGTAAACACGATTCTGTACCTGTTTTTCTAACCTATGACTAAAAGAACAATAAATGTGTTTTTCAAGGAATAGTTACAAATGATAACATCATTTCCTTCACTGAGTAGAAGCAGGGGACAAAATTCCAAAGTCATTGTTGGTTCTGTCATTGTTAGATTTTGCTTTCTGCTTAAGGTTTCCATTATAGTTTAATGCTATGAAGTATGAAGAAAAGAATTAAGAAGTGGCAGAAGATGAAAATCTCAAACCTCCAAATGAGAACACCACTCTCATTTCTCTACCGGCACACATGGCTCCATCCCCTAGTCCCCAGCCTCCTCCTACCCAGGACAAGGACCCAGTCCCATCCCTGCCCCACCACCCTCCATTTATCCCTAAGAGACCACTTCATTATACAATTTGACTTCTCCACTCTGCCTACTCTAGATTTGCCTAGCTTTTGCAAAGCTTTTGCAACTGTTCAAAGTGTTGAATTCTCTACTTGCAAAGCTTTTGCAACTTGGAGAAAACACCCTCTTCATGCTCCCCAGGTGGTGCTAGTGGTAAAGAACCTGCTTGCCAATGCAAGAGATGCAGGTTCGATCCCTGCGTTGGGAAGATCCCCTGGAGGAGGAAATGGCAACCCACTCCAGTATTCTTGCCTGGAAAACTCCACGGACAGAAAAGCCTGGCAGGCTACAGTTCATGGGGTCGCAAAGAGTCGGACAGGACTGAGCATGCACACGCAGGCAGGGCGATCTCTTCACGTCCCTCAGTCCACGTGCAGTTACAGCTTGCAACAGAACATGCCCACGTGCCTCCCTGCACCTGAACTGACATGGATTCAAAGTGCCCTCGCAGTAGCATCTCAGGCACGCAGAGAGAAGAGACCACCTGCCCCAAACCCGGGCCACCAGCGAGCTCTCCCCCTGGTTCTCCTCAGCCCCCACGCAGCTATTACAGTGCTGAGTGGGAAAGCCCAGCTGCCCCAGTTTGACTCACACCTACAGGCTTTTCTTCATTCCCACTCTCATTTCTGTGAGCCCCAACTGCTTGTCTCTCTCCTCCCCTTTTATCTGTATTAGAGGAAGTATAACGCCGTGGGCAGAGTCCCCTTTGTCTTCCCGTTTAGATCAGACATGTAAATAAACACATCTGTTTGGCTAGGGCACAAGCAAAGCCTTAAATAGTAGCATTGCCTAAAAGATACCACTGAGTTCTGTGAAAGAATTATCACAATTAAGACTTCTCATGACAAGGCAGCTTTCACACAGCTAATCAAACAACAAGACAGCATCTCACAAACTCACTTGCCTCTTTTTTTGCATATATGAAAAATGCTGGTACTTAGAGAACCATAGAAGGCAAGCAATTGCATATAACAGCCAAGTAAATCCATGTTCTCAAAACAGGGCACCAGAGAGAAAATCATAGTCTTTTGAAATAACAACTCTCTCTAAAGCACATAAAATCCTTTTTAAAAAACCTGCCTTAGAATATTCAAGTTGTTTTCATGAATCTCCCTCCTCCCAATCTACTCCATATTTGTCCATAAAAATGGAAGTCAATACTAGATGTATATTTTGTTATTTACGAAAAAAAATCTCTGATTGTCTACTTGTTTTTTGTTTTTGTTTTTTCAGTAGACAGATCATTAACCATTTTCTTAACTACTTTCCATAAAGGGAGAATTAATGGGCTTTGTTTATTTCTCATGTTTAAAATAAAAAGAAATCCTAATCTACACGTATGTGATATCAGCATAATGTGCATCTATCTAACACAATTTGCTCAAATAGGTACTTCCCAAATATTTTGTAAAGCTTTTAGCTCTACTTCTCAGTTTTCATATCCAGGACCAAGTGCTGTGCTGTCTAGAATAACAAAGTCCATTCTCTCTCCTTTAACTACCCATTTTTCAGCCAACAAGGCAACCGGGCAAATGCTAATGGCTGGTCTCCAGCGACAGCACTGTATCACTCCCAGAATTAACCACAGGCAGTTCCTGAGCCAGGTCAGCCCAGAACGCTGCCTTGCACACTTTCTCAAGTATTAATTACCTTTCTAAAGGTCGCAGTGCCTGACATGAGGACAGAAATGCAGGACCTCACCAGCCACGCTCCCTAGACCAGTTCACACAACCAGTTGCACTTTGCTTGAGGCTGGGTCACTTCACTTGCTTACTGTCTCATATGATGTTATAATCTTCAAATGGGTCTCATGCTGAATCTGACCCCCTTATCCACCTGGAAAATCCACTCTCTTGAAGTGCAAGCAGCCCAGGGCAAGGCTTTGTTGATGCCACAAGGCACTGTTTATCTTCCCTTTTTCATTGCAACCAGCAGGTTCTGCACTCACTTCCTTTCTTCCACTAGATCCCTGATGATTACGCTGCCCTATGGTGATATATTAACACATACACGTCCATCCTTCTACCCTGGCTCTACCTTTGCCCTTAGATTTTTTCTTGGGTCTAATCTTAATGTCACTCCTCAGGCTGACCTTTCCTGAAGGCTCAAAGTTGGTTTTCTCTGTTATGTGCTCCCATCCTATTCTACTTTATTCCTTTATATAAAATCACATGTCAGCATCTATACCATTTCTAATTCCCAAACCTTAAATTCTGTAGGGACCTTAACAACCCTGCTTACAATTGCATCCCTAATGCCTTGGACAGTGCCTGAAATTTGTTAGTTCTCAGCTGTGAAAACATTGGGTGAATAAATAAGTGCATCATAGCTTCTTGAAAGCTGGAACCATATCTTATTCAAGTTACTATGCCCAGTCTATCCAAGTCAGTAGTGGAAATTTTTTGAATCAATGATGAACTCAGTAAACTGTATGCTATTCATTTATAACTCTACAAATACAGTCACATTATAACAATCTTGATTCTCAAGGAACGTGTATAACCTAATTTCCCCAAATTTTTATAAGTTTCACAGACATGGAAGAGTAAAAGAAAGCATTGAGAATATAGATTTTTAAGTATAATTTATTTTTCACTAGTAGTATCTTGAAAATATGGTACCATGCCATAAAAAATTGCTTTGATGTATGTCCAGCAGCTAAACAAAAATCAATACATATTTATCTATGTTTATTATCAAGCATGGGAAAATTAAATCACAGGTAATTCAGAGTAATTCAAGCCTTCACTTTAGTTTGGCTTTCAATGTTACTTTCTACTCATACTTGCATATTTCAAAAAATAATCAATTAGTCATAGTCAACATTTATGTGCAGAGACCATATTAGGCAATATGGAAAAATGCAAGCGAAACAGGAGGGAGACAGATGGCTCCATGTAAAATACATAACAAAATGTCCTGCTTTGCTCTGCCTTACTTGGGTATTATGCATTCAATCTGTAATGCTTTATATTCTTTTGCATAGGTGTGGGTTCTTTCTTCTGATTAGACCTAAAATTCCTTGACAACAAATAACTTGACTTTTAGTTAACGCCTTTTGATTATCATTTGACCTTCTTTCTTACTGTATCAACTCATACATTTGCTCATCAAATATTTATTGAATATCTGCTATGTGTCAGTTACTCTGCTAGACTTATGCTATAGAGAACAAGATAAAGGCCCTGCTCCCATGAAGCCATATTGAATGTGTATGTGGGAGGTGAGGTGGAGCAAATATTAAACAAGTACACAAACAAGTATGAAAAATGCTAGCTAGAAAAAGTGCTTAAAAACTTACATAACAGGCCAAAGGGCTATGAATTGATAATCCTGAGAGTTGTTTCAGATGAAATGGCCAAGGAACAACTAAGCAAAAACCAGAATTATTGGAAAGCATTGAAAGATCTGGTTAGAAGAATGTTTCAGGCAGAGAGAACAAAAATGCAAAGGCTCTGCGGTGGTAATGAGCCCTGTGTGTTCAAAGAGCATCAGAAAGATGCTGTCGCTGAAGTTGAGTAAGAGAAGGGCAGAGGGGTATAAGATGGGGTTAGAATGAGCAAGATCATGTAAGGACAACATAGGCTATGGTAAGCAATTTAGATTTTATATTTATGCAATGAGAGGCTTATGGAAGGTTCTGAGCAAAGGAATGATATAATCTGATTTGTCTTTTAAGATTAGCTGCTCTGTGGCTAGTGGGTTATAGGGTTGCAAAAATGGAAGCTAGACCAGTTGAGAGATATTACAATCCCCAGGCAAGAGGTGGCAGTGCCTTGGACTGGGGTAGTAGCCTAGAGGTGATAAGAAGTGATCAGATATTGAACATACTTTGAAAGTGGAGCCATAAGACAGGACTTTCTAACGGTTTTCATGTTAATCATGAGGAAATAAGAATTGAGGTTGCCTTCTAGATTATCAACCTGAAAAGAGTTGAATAGTGTGCAGTTATGAAATGCAGAAGACATGGAGAAAAGCCTAGATGAGGGCTCCCAAGAGCAGATGCTCTACAAATGCTAATTTGATAATTTAAAAACAAAAAACTACAAATTAATACCACTGCAAGCTGTTTATATAAGTGATAATGAGTACATAGCTTCAAATTCCAGATCTGTAGCATTTTTAAAAGTAGCAATAGTAATCAGAGCAGGAACAAGGAGAGAATTTCCCAAGAAAAATCATCTTTAAGAAGCATAATTGAAAATCATTTCAGACAATTGCAGGACTTTAACTTCAAACTTCACAAATTCTAAGAGCTCTTACATTAATTAAAATCAGTTTAAAGTTATCTGTTGGATGATTAACAATGATTTGATTCATTTATCTCTCACTTATTTAGCAGAAGACATTACTGTTTAGCATTAAAAGACTCTCCTACCTCTAGATACTCATGTTTTCAGAGAAGTTAGAACAGAAAAGCTACATCATCTTTATTAATTGTCACGATTGTAATCAGCTGAGAACTTTCAACTTGACCTCTGTGTAGCACTCAGAATAAAGATTGGTTGCTATGATATCTTAATAACATAAATATCCATTCCATCAAGCCAGGCCCTGGAAATTCATCTTAGAGTTTAATAGTGAAGTACCTGTTCCTTAATTGGTGAGGTTTGATTAATATGTCCTTTCTTACAACCACACAGCCCATTTGCAGTAGGTTAAATTTGTTTCATTTTTCAAGTTACAACAGTGTAGGGACTTCTGCTTCCCTCTCTTCTCTGATGTAAAGTATTACACCTAAGAAATGTGCACTAACCTATTTTTAGCAATATTCTAGACACTTAAATTCAAAGCTCTAGACAAGTAATAAAGCATTGTTTCTTGATGGTTTTATAAAGATCCAAAGACTAGACATTGGAACAAGAAGCATCATTCCATTTGTATAAAATTTTTGAGGAAGGGAAATAGGGGGAATTTTCTTTTGCTATTTATCACCTAAGATTTGAAATTTTTGCCATTACACTGCTCAGTAAACCCTAAGGATAGCTTCCAATTGGTCTGAGTTACAATAATCTTGTGAAGATTTACTGCTGAGTTTCATGTTATTGTAAATGAAGGAAATTCTACTTACAGTCCAAATATCAAATGCAGCTTCACATAGGGTCAGGCAACATCAATGTGCCACAGGCTTTTATCATAAATCAGATACTCTGGAACAAATTCAGAGCACTGACTTCCCAAGTTTCCATGTAATATTCTGTGCTATTTTTTCATTTGAACACACAGAGGCCAGCCGTAAATCATACACTAACGTAAAAACTAGGAGACTATTTTTTTCTCCCTGGAATAAAAACTAAGTTAAGGGCTGATTCAAGAAAATACTACTATTGGCAGGGAGTGGTGCAGCCTTAGAGGACAAGCAGAGGCACATTCAATCCCTGGCTATTTAACAAGATCTGCTAATTCTATACCGAATCTGTTCACACCAGACTCCTGCTCCAAACTGCACCATGGATTTGCTTTCATTTTGTTCCAAGCAGAGAGTTAGTTTTCTGTTCTATAACTGCTGGCTGGCCGTTTCATATGTAACTTACACAATCATCTCCATAGGCCATGGAGAAGCTTTGTTTGTGTCAGTAAAAATCCCTACCATTTTTTTTTAATCCTTTCTCTATAAGACCAGCATTCTTCTTCTGCTCCTATCCTCTCACCTTTAATAGATAGTCCTATTTAATGAGATCTTTTCAAAATGTCTCTAACTTGGTTCTTTTCTGAAATGACTCTTTGGCCCTGATAACACAGTGGTCAGGGAACACCATGCACAGTGTTCAGGGCACAGTACCAGACAAGGGAGAAACCCTCATTCTCAACATCAAACTGCGTGAGCTGGAACAGGGCTGTGCGTGCCTGGAGCGAGGACTGTTTTACCTTATTCATACAATGGGCTAGCAACAGCTCGGTTTTTACCCTACAAAGTCTAGAAGTCCAGACTTCCCCTCAACTCTAAGCTTCTACTCTGCAGACTTGTCCAGGCTGAAAAAGCCTGGTACCAGCATCTGTGCCTCCCAAAATTCCAAGATACACAGTCAATATCCCAAAATCTGTGTACCCATATCCAACTCTGAACCCGTGTAAAACTGACCCTACCTTAATGTGAATGGTGAATGCAATGGACCAAAATCTTAAGATACGTGCATGCGTGCTAAATCGCTTCAGTCATGTCTGACCCTGCAAGCCTATGGACTGAGCCTGCTAGTCTCCTCAGTCTATGGGATTCTCCAGGCAAGAATACTGGAGTGGGTTGCCATGCCCTCCCCTCGGGGATCTTCCAGGGATTGACCCTGTGTCTCTTATGTCGCCTGCATTGGCAGGTGGGTTCATTACCACTAGGGCCACCTGGGAAGCCCCAAACAAAATATGGTATTAACCACTCAAATCTAGCTGAATATTTAAAATTAATATTCTTTGTGCTTATTCCACAAAAGTGTGTTACATTAAGAAATGTATTAATAAAGTTCATACTATAAATAATCAAGTAAGAAAAAAACAACTCAACTTGTAATACATTGAAAAAAGGCATCTGATAAAATTTAATACCCACTCTTAAAAACTGAATAGAAAGATGAATATTAAAATCAATCACAAGTTGTCCGGCTTCATACTTAAACACTGAATGCCTGATCATTCATGCCAGATAATAGCAAATATTAGTAGGTCCCAAATAATAATCATTCTCTCTACAAATAATGCATACCCGATTACTCTGAATCAGCCAATCAATGCAATTGAATAAGAAAATAAAATATAAGTGAAAAGTAATGAAATAGGGGAAAACATTTAAATATTTGTCTACCTAGGAAAAAAATAAATGAATTAACTAAGAAGCCATTAGAAATAAGAAAGTGAACTCAGTGATTGGACACCTAAGCCAAAAAATTAATATGTTTCCCAAATTATAAAATATAAAGAAAAAATATTTCACATGGAATAGTAATAATAAATGGAAAAGAACTAGAGAAGAAATTAACTTCACAAAAAATTAGATCATTTCTTTGAAGAAAATTATAAAATTTTAGTCAGAAGCATAAGAACCAAATGAATATGTGGAAAACATACAGATAATGAGATAAGAACATTTTAATAAAAATAGAACTTATCCAAATTAAACTATAGATTTATTTCAGTTTCTGTCAGAATACTGAATATTTTTTCAGTGAATTGATAAAAATTATCTTATAGTTCTCCAGATATCTAGGAAAATTATGAAAAGGAAGAATGAGAGAGGACTTGCTCTTTCAGAATCTAAAATGTAGCCTAAATTTGTCATAATTGAGAAATTGTGTTATTTTCAAAGCAAAGAATAACACAAATATATAAAATTTGATAGATAAGGATAAAGATGACTTCAAGTTAACACAGAAAAGATAAATAATTTAATAGAATTGGGATAATGCTCAAGTACTATGGAAAAATGTATCAGATAGATTCCTGCTTCATACTTATCATAAAATGAGTTGGAAATAAAGATTAAATTTAAAAGCAAAACCATAAAAGTGCCACAAGCATATAGAGATGATATTTATATGCTTCGCATAATACATTATATGATTTTATATTATGTCACATTATAGATGCAGAAATATAAACACAACATAAAAATTGATAATCATAAAAGAAAATATGCTTGACCTCACATAAATTTAAAACATTTGTATTAGACATATACTGAAATTATAGCATTGATATATATGCAAGCAAAAAGGTTATGTGCATATATATATATAGAGAGAGAGAGAGAGCATGATTTCATTTTGGAAAAAATAAATAAGTATATGTTTAAAAAGCATGACTGTATTATACAATTACAAAGTTGGATGTTTAAAAACATAAAGCTCTTTTGTCTTGAAGTAAGTTTATTTTCTAAATCTGGATTACCAATTAGCCAGCCTTACATCAGGCTGTTTAATTTAGCTCTTGCATTATAATTCTTCCCCATCCCCTAATTTAATAGTCCTCTTAGATTGTGTAAAGAAATAGAGGAAAACAACAGAATGGGAAAGACTAGGGATCTCTTCAAGAAAATCAGAGACACCAAAGGAACATTTCATGCAAAGATGAGCTCGATAAAGGACAGAAATGGTATGGACCTAACAGAAGCAGAAAATATTAAGAAGAGATGGCAAGAATACACAGAAGAACTGTACAAAAAAGATCTTCACGACCCAGATAATCACAATGGTGTGATCACTGACCTAGAGCCAGACATCCTGGAATGTGAAGTCAAGTGGGCCTTAGAAAGCATCACTACGAACAAAGCTAGTGGAGGTGATGGAATTCCAGTTGAGCTATTCCAAATCCTGAAAGATGATGCTGTGAAAGTGCTGCACTCAATATGCCAGCAGATTTGGAAAACTCAGCAGTGGCCACAGGACTGGAAAAGGTCAGTTTTCATTCCAATCCCAAAGAAAGCCAATGCCAAAGAATGCTCAAACTACCACACAATTGCATGCATCTCACACGCTAGTAAAGTAATGCTCAAAATTCTCCAAGCCAGGCTTCAGCAATATGTGAACCGTGAACTTCCTGATGTTCAAGCTGGTTTTAGAAAAGGCAGAGGACCCAGAGATCAAATTGCCAACATCCACTGGATCATGGAAAAAGCAAGAGAGTTCCAGAAAAGCATCTATTTCTGCATTATTGACTATGCCAAAGCCTTTGACTGTGTGGATCACAATCAGCTGTGGAAAATTCTGAAAGAGATGGGAATACCAGAACACCTGATCTGCCTCCTGAGAAATTTGTATGCAGGTCAGGAAGCAACAGTTAGAACTGGACATGGAACAACAGACTGGTTCCAAATAGGAAAAGGAGTTCGTCAAGGCTGTATATTGTCACCCTGTTTATTTAACTAATATGCAGAGTACATCATGAGAAACGCTGGACTAGAAGAAACACAAGCTGGAATCAAGATTGCCAGGAGAAATATCAATAACCTCAGACATGCAGATGACACCACCCTTATGGCAGAAAGTGAAGAGGAACTCAAAAGCCTCTTGATGAAAGTGAAAAGTGGAGAGTGAAAAAGTTGGCTTAAAGCTCAACATTCAGAAAACGAAGATCATGGCATCTGGTCCCATCACTTCATGGGAAATAGATGGGGAAACAGTGGAAACAGTGTCAGACTTTATTTTTCTGGGCTCCAAAATCACTACAGATAGTGACTGCAGCCATGAAATTAAAAGACGCTTACTCCTTGGAAGGAAAGTTATGACCAAACTAGATAGCATATTCAAAAGCAGAGACATTACTTTGCCAACAAAGGTCCATCTAGTCAAGGCTATGGTTTTTCCTGTGGTCATGTATGGATGTGAGAGTTGGACTGTGAAGAAGGCTGAGCGCCAAAGAATTGATGCTTTTGAACTGTGGTGTTGGAGAGGACTCTTGAGAGTCCCTTGGACTGCAAGGAGATCCAACCAGTCCATTCTGAAGGAGATCAGCCCTGGGATGTCTTTGGAAGTAATGATGCTAATGCTGAAACTCCAGTACTTTGGCCATCTCATGAGAAGAGTTGACTCATTGGAAAAGACTCTGATGCTGGGAGGGATTGGGGGCAGGAGGAGAAGGGGACGACAGAGGATGAGATGGCTGGATGGCATCACTGACTCGATGGACATGAGTCTGAGTGAACTCCGGGAGTTGGTGATGGACAGGGAGGTTGGCATGCTGCGATTCATGGGATCGCAAAGAGTTGAACACAACTGAGCGACTGATCTGATCTGATCTGATCTGATCTGGATTGTGTAAATCAGTTACAGTTTGGTTCTCTAGTGCATCCTAGATATTTTTCTCCCCTCATTTTCCAGCTGTTTCTAGCTGAACATTTTCAGTGTTCCGGGGTATCAAGCACCTGCCTTCCGCGGGCAGCAGCTGGCCACCTACGTATAGTGGAGAGAAGCTGTGAGGAGGAGTGATGAGATCACCTTTCTATGCTAGATTCCGCCACTTCTGTCAGTGTAGTCTATTGTCTCTGAACCACATCTGGAGGGGTGCTGACAGGGGCCGCATTTGGCTGCTGGCAGCAACCTGGAAGGGTGGCATCTCAGAGATGTAGCAGCTCTGCTCCTCTCTCTTTCGTGCGCACATGGGGTGCCCCTCTCAAGCAAGTCATGAGGTTCATCCCTGTTCAGCTCACTGTCAGCGACTCCCTGACATGGCACTCTTGGACCAGCTAGTACCCTGGAGACTGAGTGGAGGGTAGGGGGCAGTGGGAGGCCCCTCTCGTATCTAAATGAACCAGGTGGCCACCCCCCTTGCTTTATCAATGCAGGATGGTGTGGTGCACAACTGCCTGCCACTTTTAAACTGTGGCCAGAAGACAGTGCATCCAACTTCTTTTCTCAAGTATCTGCATACTCCTTGGGGGCTTCTTATATTTCTGTCCTGGTTTTCAATTTGGTATTCAGTACAAGGAGGCGTTCCCAAGTGGCACTAGTGGTAAAGAACCCGCCTGCCAAGGTAGGAAATGTAAGAGATGTGGGTTTGATCCCTGGGTCAGGAAGATGCCTGGAGGAGGGCATGACAATCCACTCCAGTATTCTTGCCTGGAGAATCCCATGGACAGGGGAGCCTGGCAGGCTACAGTCCACGTGGTCTCAAAGAGTTGGACACAACTGAAGTGACTTAGCACGCACAAAGCACAGCACAAGGAGTCAGGGAACAAAACGGAAAAGTCAGGCCAGTTTTCCCTCTCTCCTTCATCTAAAACTCGAATCCTCTCTATGCTCCACATGGTTCAAAGTACTTTATTACGTGAAAGGCAGTGTAAAGGAGGTTCCTCATCTCATTACCTCAGCAAATGTAGTTGGTCTCAGTAGCCCTTCCTGCTCCATAAGAACTCATGACCTAAATGGGAGATGGTCACGAGAAGTACACGTTCTTTGATACTGCAAGTTGTTATAAGGAATTATTATTTCATATTTCATTCTTTACATATATATCTGTATATACACATATTTATAAATATTGTTGATATGGATGCAGAGATAGATGTAGCCATAGATACACAGAGAAAAAGAGATAACTAGAAATTAGCTTGCAGATGTTGCTGTTGTTTAGTCACTCAGTCGTGTCTGACTCTTTTGTGACCCGCATGGACTGTAGCCCATCAGGCTCCTCTATCCATGGGATTCTCCAGGCAAAAGGACTGGAGTGGGCTGCCATTCCCTTCTCCAGGGGATCTTCCCAACCCAGGGATTGAACCTGTGACCCCTGTTTTGGCAGGCAGATTCTTTACCACCAAGCCACCAGGGAAGCCCCACTTGCAAATGATACATATCTAAATGTTAACAGAGGTTGAGAAGTGTTTTACACTTGCCCAACATTTATTACATTTTAGATAAATACTAAAAAAAAAAAAAGGGTTTAAAATGTGATTTTCTAAATTCATAGTTGTCCAGGCAATCTTCTAATTCACCTGGGTAGCAATTATGTTTCAAAAGTGTTGAGAAAACCACTGACTCATGTAGCCTCATTTATCAGTGTGGCTTAAGCCTTCATTTGAAAAATTCTTTCTAGGAGAAAAAGAGACTACATCAGAATGTGTACAATTATGTGTTTCATTAGGCAAAGCAGAAAGAATCTGTAAAGTAAAATCCTGCTTTACTTTCCAGATATTAAAGCCACTGGGCAGTTAAGCAGGGTTACCAGGTATTATCTTTCTAATTCCTACCACTGTGCTGCAATCAGAAACCTCTTTAGCATCATTTTGATACATAGTAACACCAAGTATTTATACATTATTCAGTGTAAAACTAACATTTGTTTTTTAATAAGTGCTTTTCAATTCAGAATAGTATTAGGAACGTCTTTCCTTTAAAATTGATTGTGCTTGATCACAGCAGCCCACTGATTATAAACCGTACTTTCCCCAAGGATATGAAAAAAGATTATGACGGACTCATCATACTAACCACAAATCCAAAGCCACAAATGCTAAAGGCAACTACATTAAGTGAATAGTAACTCTGAAATAGCTAATCGTAACTCAGAAATCTCAACACCCAGAGTGCTGATTTAGCAGGTATAACGTTTCTGTTATGTTTCAAGAATCATCGTATTTTCTAACTGAATAATCTGACTTCTTGCAGGAAATACACTAGGATTGCATCTTGGAATAACCAGCGATGTTAGAAATTGGTTCAATCCTTTACAATTTCAAACCCTTAAGTTTCCCAAGGGACATCATCCATAGGAAAAAGAAGAAAGCAAGAAATAGCCCAGTACTCTGACTTTCAGAAACTTCAAATATACAAGTGCTGCAGAAAATTCTAGTCAAAGGCAGTAGAGATCAGGAATAGAGCATAAAAGTAAGGAAGTCACCCAGGACCAAGTGCTCCTGCACTGCCAGATCCTAAATTATTCAAGAAGTGTTAGGCTACCCTCCTGTACTACCTACTCATTCAGCCCTGACTCCACTGCCAAAGCTTAAGCAGAAAACTTAATGTAACTTGATTCCTCAGGAATCAAGGAATACAGTTATTCCTTTCCCTCTGTGAAGAGTTACCCACTCTGACCTAATCCATTAAAGCTTTAGGGGACATATCATAGGGTATGTTTTGGTTAAATTCCATTAGTCGGATAACATAGCAAATCTTATGAGTGTATTAATTGTAATAATCCCTACATCTATATAGCATTTTAACAAAGCATCTTAAAATATGTGATTAATTCCATGTGATCTTTGTAAAGCTTTAGGCCAAGTATCAGAATTCAATACAATAAATAGAAACACTAGATGTTTTCAGAAAAATGGGTTTAAGAAATAAGATGCTTACAAAATAACTAGAAGTGTGGAAGCGATGGAGCTTCCCTGGAAGCTCAGATGGTAAAGCGTCTGCCTACAATGTGGGAGAAGAAGCAATGAGCTCTAGACTGGGCCTCCAGGAATAACCACCAAACACAACACAACTGAAACACCAGGAGGGCTGCTGATTCTGCCACAGTCAGAAGGTAAAAATCAAAAGGCTACAACTGAAACTATTATTAAGTCAAGAACATTCTGCTATGGACTCACAGATATAGAAAACACACTGGTGGTTGCCAGTGGTGGGGACTGGGGGGCTACTAGAGGCAATATAGGAGTTGCGGAGTGGGAGGTACAAACCATTGGATATAAGATAGGCTCAAGAATGTATTGTACAACATGGGGAATATAGCCAAGATTTTGTAAAATAATCTTTAAAATTATAATAAATTTTTTAAGTCTTTAAGTAAAATAAAACATAAAAAAAGGACATTATGCTATGGCTGTAACCTGGAAATGAGAACACAATTGCTGTTGTCACCTTAGCTACTTACATAAAACTGGACACCAGAACACTCCTAGAGAAAAACCCCAAATCTTTACAATCCTTTGTCTAAAGAAAAAAATAAAGATGCAGGAAGATGAATGTCTTATTACTTTTACCTTATAAATCTTGAATCCGTTCAGTTCAGTTCAGTCGCTCAGTCGTGTCCAACTCTTTGCGACCCCATGAATCGCAGCACGCCAGGCCTCCCTGTCCATCACCAACTCCCGGAGTTCACTCAGACTCATGTCCATCGAGTCAGTGATGCCATCCAGCCATCTTATCCTCTGTCGTCCCCTTCTCCTCCTGCCCCCAATCCCTCCCAGCATCAGAGTCTTTTCCAATGATTCAACTCTTCACATGAGGTGGCCAAAAATCTTGAATAAATACATCTAAATAATAGGATCAAATTTTCTTCCCAATCTTAGTGGTAAGGCAGTCTGGGAAATACAGATTTTTAGCTTTCCAGCTTCTACAGGGCAAGAAGGCTAAGCAGAAGGAGTTATAAGTGGATGCTGAGGATAGACCAATCAGCCATACTCCATAGGGAGCTTTTTGGTACTTCCATTTCACAGATGAGGAAACTGAGATTCAGAAAATTTAAGTAACTTGCACAAGACTTCAATGTTAAATAAACTGAATCACCAGGAATAAAACCTAAGAATTTCTATGCCATGACCAGAATACTTTCCAACTCTTTATAACCCCATGGACTATAAAGTTCATGGAATTCTCCAGGTCAGAATACTGGAGTGGGCAACCTTTCCCTTCTCCAGAGGATCTTCCTAACCCAGGGATCAAACCCAGGTCTCCCTCATTGCAGGCAGATTCTTTACCAACTGAGCTATCAGGTAAGCCCTTCCAACTTGCCATTCTGTATTAATTATGAGGAATTATTAAACTAGAAAAAGAAATAATTTATTATGCCTGTAAGAGGGACTAGCATTTCCTGATCAGTATTAGTTCATCTATCAGGCTATTATTATGTTTCAAAGAAGTCAATTTAGGAAGAATCCCTAGATATACAGCATTCCTTTGCAACAGATATTAAGCAGTTGATAGAGCTTAGGATATAGATGAAGCAAACTTGTAAACTTCAAGCTCTCATCGTCCTTCAAATATTCAAAAATTACTCAAAACCCAAAAACAGAAAAAGGCAGTTAAAAAGGCAAAATTCATGTTCTTGATTTTTATCCACACTCTCTCCCCAAATGAAAAGATTATTTGCAGAGATTTATAAAAATTCAAAGAATAAAAGAAAAATTTACTTATGTTATCTGAATTAAATTCAGAATTGCTATTTAAGATAAATGTATATATAAATATAAGTTAACTAAATACTGGTGAAATTATCTCTTAAAGATATACAGGCCTTAAAGATGTAACTATACACTGCTATTGAATATAATTTGGCTTGCTTATCAGTTCTCTAAAACATATCTCTTCTTAGTAATCAGTTCATTTTTTAAAAATGAACTATTATCCATGTCTTTTCATGTGGATCTTAATTTAATTGCACATAGAATTTTAGATTAATTCTTAGCATATTCAAACTCATCCCAAATCTACTAATAGACATGCAGAAAATGGTTTTGCTGTCACTTTACAAATCTCCACGGCAATGTTCAATGCTCCTTTTGTGACTACCTTTAAAGCGAAGCATTTTGGAAGAGGTTTCATGGGAGCATTTACAATAAATCTTTCCTGAGTTTCTTTTAAGCAGGAAAAAAAATCCATTTAAGACAATGCTTTAAGGCAAAATGTTACCTGACTTCAGATTCAAACTTTTCATTTAATAGGGAAGAAGTGAAAACCTCCAGGGGGTGCTGAATCAGTCTATTCTGAGAAGTAGAAATGGAGAGACTACTTCGGGTAAACGGTGTCTCACTCAGGCAAGGAGAGAAGTCCCAGCCCTGCCAACATTCTCTCTCCTGGAAATATCACCAGTCTACTCCACTGGGAAGGTATATTAATTCCATAATTGAGAAATGAGAAGACAACAATGAAGAATTACAGCAGCTTTTATTTATTGAATCCCCACTATATGCCAGCCATGTTAGATGTGTCAAAACATTACTATGAGCATTAATCTCACATTGCAGAAAAGAAAACCAAGGCTCACAGGAGCTAAAAGTGTGCCTAATGTCACACAGCTAGTAAGCAGAAGAAGCAAAACTCAAACTGTGGCCAAATGGCTTCAAAGTTTGCATGTTTTCCCCTACAACACAACGATGAGAAACCCAGTATCTCGAGTAAAGGCCACTTTCTACTCAAATAGAGATGGTGTGAGACAAGCAATGTAGATTGACACAATGACCAAAACCCTACACCATGTAAAACTGCGAAACCACAGAAAAAGCTTTGCAATCTTACCTGTATGTCTATAGCAATCAATGTAAAGGTTATTCAAGTTCAGCAAACATGCCTTCAGCAAAATACAGCTAAATTTGTTCTACTTCTGGGAATGGAAGGAGAGTAAAGATTCCTGTTTCCTCATTTGCAGATCTATCCCCAGTGTGAATTTTCACCTTCACAGAGTTAAGAACGCATCATAGAAAGGAATACATGGCTATGAATAAACAAGCTATACTTGAAATGACAATCAACACCTCCGCCTCACTTCTGTGTATGACTGATTTATTTTTCTCAAGAAAAAATTATGCTACTGATATAGGAGTGATCATTTCTAGCCAGGTTTCTCATGCTCAAGGTACACATTCCCTATATATAGTCTCTATGAAATATGTCTTAATTACATTATACTTATTATGATTGTTAAGGTAAAACTTAATTTTCCACCTATAGAGTCAAGCCAATTAATCTATTTCACTTTGGGTTTTGGGAGGAGAGGAAAATATTTTTGGCTAGTAAGGCTTTTTTCTTTTACTTAATTGTACATTTTCCCTTTCCACCACCCTTTCTTCCACCAAATGTCTGCAACTTAATGTAACTCAGACATTTCAAATCAGATGTGATGTCTGAAGCATTATAACTGAATTGTGTGGGAAGAAACAGTCAGGACTGTGATTATTCTTCATGTAGTTCTTCAAAAAAAAACATTCAGCTTTTCTGCTGCCACATCACATTATAAATTAATCTTGCTTCCAAGTAATGCTCACCTTAATTTTCTTTTACTTCACTACTCTAACAAGTTATCTTGGCTCAGACTAAGATGCGCTAGGCAACGATCTCTCTGGAGGCTCTCACGTGCCACAACCACATACAGTCACCATAACTGGGAATTCTTAAGGACACTTAAAGAGTTCTAGCCATATTTCCTGATTTGCCTGGGGACTATGAGGCCTGTAGGAAAGAATTTCTGACAACTGGGGGATGGGGGGTTGGGGGTGGGATGTGGTATGAAAAGGGATTGTTATGTTGGCACAAGGAGCCTGAAAAAATACAGCTTCTACCAAAGGGAATAGTACTTCTGAATAGAGTTGGAGATGCTTCTTGAATTCACCACGATTGCACAGCCAACTCCCACAGCCACCATACTGCCACCATCATACTGTGATTATTCTCCATTCAGCCATTCTCCAGTCTCCACTAGCTAGACCCATGTTCTGCTCTGCTCTGTGTATGCCTATAGTGGGCTGGCCCACCATATCACCTGGCCTAGTGGCAGTCCAGCAGGAAATCAAAAAAAGAGGAAGAGGAAGAGGGCAGGGTTCTTCTCACTCGTGCCTGGAGTCAGTGCTAGGATTCTCACAGTAGACGCACGCCTTCTGAACACAGCTCTGGCCAGGCGGCCTCTCCTTGAGGCTCCATCCCTTACAGGGCTTCACTGTGTGCTCTGCTCCTCAGGCTTAGGGATGGGAACACCTCTCCACTGTTGCTCCTGTTTGTTATCCTCCCCAGTCCCACATGTCTCTAGCAAGGACTTTCATTAAACTCTCCTCACAGTCCCATCATTGTGTCTTCTGACTCTCACTGGGCCCCTGGCTGATACAGTAATTGGTTCCAGGAGTAGTTTCAAGAAACAGCCCCTGAAATTGAAATTCTACTATTGACTCCACACATATCTGATAACACACAGATGACTTGCCTACTCAGGTGGGAGGACAGGGGAGGGTAAAGAGAAGACGACAAGGTTTTGGAAGACTAAGTATCTATTGTATCTGTTTCATTTGAAAATTATGGTGATAAAGATTGTAGGCTGCTGGAGAGATTGCAAAAACAAAAATATAAGCTAAATACCTTGAATTTTCAACTCAAGGCGTGATAGAGAACCAGAAAGGTTCTAGTTAGCTTTAAATGAATCTCTTACCTTGAGTCTATGTACCACAGACATAGCTGATGATCAGAAGCATGACAAGGTGATATGAGTTGCAGATACCAATGAAATATTCAGGGGGGTTTTGGAAGTCCAAATTTAAATTAAGGTTAGCACCCCATCTCAAGTCTCAGGATCCCACTTCTTTGTATCCAGGGTTATAACTGCTATCTAAGAGATTTGTTGTAATAAAACATTGGTTGAAAACAGAGGGAACCCTGAGACTTGAAATGAGGCCCTTAACTTGAATTCTCAAATTCTTCTAATCATTCTTGCCAGTTAATACAGTCTTTCCAAACTAAAAAAAAAAAAAAAAATCACTTTCAATGACTTCATCTGGAATGATTACCTTGAGAAGACATTTTCCCTACTGTCAAGGCTAATCCCCACCATCAATCATTGCTTCCATGCCTAGATGGAGAATTGAAAAGTTCTCTTAAAGATAAGATAGCTTGAGCATGAAAGGGTGGATGGGAACTTGTCAATTTTTATAGTCAAGAAATGGGAGTGGAGAAAGCATGTTTATAAATAGACTCTCAAGGAATTAAATCAAGGAACTAAAAATATCAAGTTGGTTCAAGAAGAATTTATCAGTATGGGAAAGCTTATCTAAGATTCTAGATACATCATATCAGCTGAAGCTCTAATTAGTTTGCTTAAAGCCTGAACTCAATGGTGACCTTCAGTAATGAGGTGAGATGTTGGGACTTCTCTGCAACAAAGAGGAAAGAAATTAAAGGCTTAGGGAGATGGGGACGCTGGAGTGGACCTATTATCTGTAAACTATTCAGCCACTCTTACCATAACCTCCAGGAAGGACCAAAGGACACTTTCTTCCCTAAAGCAGAAAGGAATACTTGGTGGTGAGTACCAGTATCCCCCAAAAGTTCTGCCATGGCTGCCTTCTGTGGCTAGAGATGCTATTGAAGAACCGGGCTCCCTACTCTCAATAAGAACGATGGGGTCTTAGAGTGGTAGAGGCCAGGTGGCAGTGCCCAGTTTCAGGGGTGATGTTGTCACCACTACTGCAACAAACCACACACAAAGATCGGCAATACAAGTCTTTTGACTACATGGATACATGGTTGCGGTTAATTTCGTGTGTGAGAGAATTTTAGGAATGAAACAGATTGTCAACCTTCTAAAATATTATTCAGTCTATGTTATCAGAGCCCAAATAAAAGCACTATATTGGGAATTCATGGCCTCTTACCCAGTTCACAAACCCAGAGCCTTTTCAGATAGAGCCAAGTTTTTTTGTTTGTTTGTTTGGTTTTGTTGTTTTAAAGGAATCACTCTGGAAGGTGGACACAAAGATACACTGCAAATCTTCCTCCAAACCTTCCCTCAGAAGATCCATGGCCATTTAACAGAGTGACAGTGACCTGGGGAGGAGAAATAACCATACTACCTAAGAGTTATTACCCACAATTTAGCACTAATCAGTGTAGGCATAAGGTCAGGAAACAAATGGACTCTTCCACATCCACCTTAGAGTGGTCAGTGGGCTGTATCTCTTTGGATTGTTATTTCCCATGCTCCTTACTGTATACACTTAACAACTGAGAATACCCTTACATTGGTTGTCTGAGCTGAAATTAATGCTATCATGATGTTAACAGCCAAGTAGAGTTTCTGGAATGTCCCATATCAAGTAGTAAATAGAAATCAATAACCTGAAAAAAGCTGCAGAAACTTGTACTACTATCAAAGATTAAAAGAATCGGGAATGGTAATTCCTGTCCCTTCCTTATTTTATACCAACTCCTTCAGTTTAGCTGTTAACAAAAGCCAAATGGATGGGTAAGAATGATCCTGAATTACTTTGATTAATTAAGACATAGTGCCCATACTGGAGCAAACCAACACAGCTGATCACTCCAGGAATGGAGTTATTGATCTAGGAAGTGGTTTGTTTTGTGGTGGGTTTTTTCTCCACATGTTCATTAGTAAAGACAGTCAGAAACAGTTCAGCTTTATCTCAATAGTAGGAGCATAATGGTACCTTCAATGTTTCACCTCAGGCCTATAACTGTCTTAAAAAAATCTTGTCCATGTTGAAATCCCAGAAAATATCACTGTGATCTATTACATTGAAGACATATTATCTGACTGGACCTGATAACCAGGAGGTCACAAGCGCCAAGATGCATTAACAAAACCATGTGCACTAGTGAGTAGAAGATAGATCCCACAAAGCTTTGGGATACTTTCAAATTATAAAATTTCTAGCAATCCTTTATTGTAGAGCACATGTGGGCTTCTCTGATGGCTCAGCAGTAAAGAAGCCGCCTGCCAATGAAGGAGATGCAGGAGATCCATCTCTGTATCTGGAAGATCCCCTAGAGGAAGAAATGGCAACCCACTCCAGTATTCTTGCCTGGGAAATCCCATGGATGGAGAAGCCTGGCAGGCTACAGTCCACGGAGTCACAAAAGACAGGACTTAGTGACTAAACAAGTGTGGATATTCCCTCTAAGGCAAGTTACAATTAATTGCACCTTGAATTTACTGCTGTGAAGAAAGAGCACCACATTAAGCTTAAGCCTCTAGAATCTGGAGAAAGAATACACTATAATTGGGAATACCATTGTAACCCATTTCCTGAATAATCCACAATGTCACCATTTTCATTGTTTCCCAGAGCAAACAAGGTATAGCAATAGGATCAGGTTACAATGCAAGCTTCTCCCTCCTTGGATTTCATAAACCAGAATATCTAAATGGTACTTGAACTCTCTGGTATAACTAAAAAAGCTCCCTTTGGGACCTCCAATGTGTCACAATAGGAGAAACATGGTGTAGATCCTAATATTACAGGGCAAACCCAAACTCTCTCCTGCAAAAACTTATTCCATTTGTAAAACTATTTCTGGTTTGCTACTGACCCTGGTACAACCAAACAACACCTGTGCACATATCTAGGGGACCATATGACCTGAGCTACTCATCCCAAATTGGATTTATTTGGTTAACTAAGCCCTAAAAGTAGATGTGTGCATTGAATGACTAAATTTGAAATGGAATGTATCTAACATACCCAAAGAAGTCCAGGAAACTCAAATAATCCCTTTGAGTAGAATCAGACTTCAAAGTACATACTCCTAGGACCTAGGGATTGTCATATTAAGTGTGCCATCAGTCAGTCAGTTCAGTCACTCAGTCGTGTCCAACTCTTTGTGACCCCATGAATCACAGCACGCCAGGCCTCCCTGTCTATCATCAACTCCCGGAGTTCACTCAAACTCATGTCCATCGAGTCGGTGATGCCATTCAGCCATCTCATCCTCTGTCATCCCCTTCTCCTCCTGCCCCCAATCCCTCCCAGCATCAGGGTCTTTTCCAATGAGTCAACTCTTCGCATGAGGTGGCCAAAGTATTGGAGCTTCAGCTTCAGCATCAGTCCTTCCAATGAACACCCAGGACTGATCTCCTTTATGATAGACTGGTTGGATCTCCTTGCAGTCCAAGGGACTCTCAAGAGTCTTCTCCAACACCACAGTTCAAAACTAAAGATTAATTTTTCATATTCCTAGGTATTATGTAGACAGGATTCTTAGTTTAAAAACACCCCTTTCTGTCAGTAATGTACAGTTTTAAAATGGATGTTGGCAGTGGGGTAGGGGAAGGAATAGGGGTTGGCGCATTTTATTTCTCTTTAGTTTTTGTAAAATCCTTAATTTCCCCTCTGTGTTAGTTTGCTCAGGCTGCCATAACAAAGTGCAGTTAGATCTCAGAGACACTGTGAGCTCAATTACAGACCACTGCAATAAAGTGAATATTGCAATAAAGCCAGTTGCACACACACAGATACACACAAAGTAATACTCTTATTGCTGTCAGCAGTTCCTCAAACCATACACTGGGGCCCCTTGGGAATTTATCCATGACTATTGGCCAAGAAGCCAAGAAGGAAAAAATTACCTGTCTTTTTGATGGATGTTGACCCCATCCAGGAGCAGATAGCTGCTACACTCTAGCCCCATTTGTGTCAGCCTGAAATTCCTAAAGGGAAGTATTTCCAGTAGGCAGAATTTTGTATTGTTCATCTGTACACTTTGTGTGGCGGTAGAGATGGTCCACTGAATAGATTCATAATGACTCCTGGGAGGAGCTGATGGGATTCCTTTTCCATCAGGGGCTTGAAAAGCAAGATTAGAGGATTGGTAAGAGGAGTTCTGGGGGAAAGGTGTGTGATAGATGGATAGATGATAGTCATGGACTATTAGGCATTTTATGTCCTATATAAAAGTCCTCCAGAGGGCATCTATTGCTGAGGAGTCTCTTAATGATCAGAGAGATTCCTGTTATAGATGTGATGCTATTCAGCCTCTTTACCCAGCCAATCCAGTGTTTGTTCAAAATGGCCATAGTGTCAAGGTTGAAGGATAGACAAGGAACTCAGAGACATAGACTTGCTATCCCCAAGGCACATCTAGCTCTTATAATGCCTAAGGTACCCAGACTTTCAATCATAGAAACCAAAGACGTGTTCTGATATGCCAACATTCTCCAAAAGGACCAGCCTGCTCCCCGATGGGAAGTTAATTACCCTTTCTACTTATGAGTGGGATAGGTGTTTGTCCTCCGGAACCTAAACACCTGTCTCAGATATGCATTTGGCCTCCCAATCCACAGTGCTTCTTCCAGCATCCTACTGTAGGTTGAATTCTATCCCTACAAAAATACGTTGAAAGTCCTGACCCTGAGTACCTCACAAGGCAACCTTATGTGGAAATAGAGCCACTGAAGATGTAATTAGTTAAGATGAGGTCATAATGAAGCAAAATGGGCCCTTAACTCATTATTAATGATGTCTTTATGAGAAGATGGTATAAGACACAGGGGCAAAGTGTAACATGACATTGGAGGCAGACATTTTAGTTATGCAGCTATAAGTCAAGGAACGTCAGTAACACCAGAGGCTAATAACATAGAAGGGATTCTCCTAGTCCCTTGAGAGATCATAGCTATACTGACACCTGGATTTCAGATTTTAGCCTCCATCAAGAACTGTCCAAGAATATAATTCTGTTGTTTTAATCCACCGTGTTTGTTTCTTACAGTGAAAAAGTGAAAGTGTTACTCCTTCAGTCACGTCCGATTCTTTGCGACTCCATGGACTATAGCCCACCAGGCTCCTCTGTCCATGGAATTCTCCAGGAAAAAATACTGGAGTGGACATGAATGAGCAACTTTCACTTTGTTACAGCAGCCCTAGGTATATAATACACATCACTGTCATGTCCGACTCTGTGTGACCCTATGGACGGTAGCCTGCCAGGCTCCTCAGTCCATGGGATTCTCCAGGCAAGAATACTGCAGTGGGTTGCCATGCCCTCCTCCAGGAGAGCTTCCTGACCCAGGGATTGAACCCACATCTCTTACATCCCTTGCATTGGCAGGTGGGTGTTTTATCACTAGCACCACCTAGAAAGCCCAATATACATCATTCAGTTCAGTTTAGTTCAGTCGCTCAGTCATGTCCAACTCTTTGCAACCCCATGAATCACAGCACACCAGGCCTCCCTGTCCATCACCAACTCCCGGAGTTCACTCAAACTCATGTCCATCAAGTCAGTGATGTCATCCAGCCATCTCATCCTCTGTCGTCCCCTTCTCCTCCTGCCCCCAGTCCCTCTCAGCATCAGGGTCTTTTCCAATGAGTCAACTGTTCACATGAGGTGGCCAAAGTACTGGAGTTTCAGCTTCAGCATCAGTCCTTCCAATGAATACCCAGGACTGATCTCCTTTAGGATGGACTGGTTGGGTCTTCTTGCAGTCCAAGGGACTCTCAAGAGTCTTCTCCAACACCACAGTTCAAAAGCATCAATTCTTTGGTGCTCAGCTTTCTTCATAGTCCAACTCTCACATCCATACATGACCACAGGAAAAACCATAGCCTTGACTAGACGGACTTTTGTTGGCAAAGTAATATCTCCTTTTCAATATGCTATCTAGGTTGGTCATAACTTTCCTTCCAAGGAGTAAGCGTCTTTTAATTTCATGGCTGCAGTCACCATCTGCAGTGATTTTGGAGCCCAAAAAAGTAAAGTCTGACACTGATTCCACTGTTTCCCCATCTATTTGCCATGAAGTGATGGGACCAAATGCCATGATCTTCGTTTTCTGAATGTTGAGCTTTAAGCCAACTTTTTCACTCTCCTCTTTCACTTTCATCAAGAGGCTTTTTAGTTCCTCTTCACTTTCTGCCATAAGGGTGGTGTCATCGGCATATCTGAGGTGATTGATATTTCTCCCGGCAATCTTGATTCTAGCTTGTGCTTCTTCCACTCCAGCGTTTCTCATGATGTATTCTGCATATAAGTTAAATAAGCAGGGTGACAATACACAGCCCTGACGTACTCCTTTTCCTATTTGGAACCAGTCTGTTGTTCCATGTCCAATTCTAACTGTTGCTTCCTGACCTGCATACAGGTTTCTCAAGAGGCAGGTCAGGTGGTCTGGTATTCCCATCTCTTTCAGAATTTTCCACAGTTGATTGTGATCCATACAGTCAAAGGCTTTGGCATAGTCAATACATCATTACTCATGCCTTATTCAGTGAAATGTTAGACCACAAAACATTGACCTCAACCAAGAAATTCACTTTATAATGAAAAACAATGATACTCTCACACTTATGAAATTCATGAGCTTTACCACACGTCCCATCATCTAGAAGTGGACAGCTATGGCACTGGCTGAGAAGGGTGGGGCTAGGGTACTTTAAACCAGTGACCAACATATAGTAATGTCCCTACTCCACTCTACTGTCAAGGCCCAGAACCAAAGGGTGAAATTGGTAGTGGTCCCTCAATATTAAACCTGAAATTTCTACGTTGAAAATTTTGCTTCTTGTTCCTGCACCCTTGGGTTCTACAAATTTCAAAATATGATTTCCTAAGAGAAAAATGCCTCCAACTGGGAATGAAATCATCTTCCATTCTATTGGAGACTAATTATACTTCCTGATAATTTAGAGCTCTTGTGCCGCTGAATTGAAAGCAGAGAGTGCGTAACACTGTCGGAGTGATCCATTCCAACTGTTATGGGCGGACTATACCACTGCTGCAGAATGGGAATAAGGGGAGATATGGGGAGTCCTGTAGACTCACTGGAGTTCCTCTTATTCTCACAATACTTTTTACAGGAATCTGCAGAAATTCAAAGGTAAAGCCACAAAGGGTTCAGACCCTATGGTGGACGGAGGTTAGGGCCACCACACCGGGTAAAGAACCCAACCAGTCAAATCACTGGAGAGAGAACTCAGAGTGGGTGCTGGAAAACAAAGATGTCAAAGATCATGGACTCATCAGCACCCCTGGTAGGGCAGCCTGAGCAGAGGGCCAGGAATTTCAGTAAAGCACCAGATGTTTGAAGACAACTGCAGTATGGAGGCTGAGAATTACTGAAATGAGAACAGCTCAGTACAGCAGTTGAAATAAATGTGAATCAGATCTTCCCCTCCTGGGGATTCTGAGGGCATTTCAGAACAGGAAAGCCGAGACCCTACCAGTGGGCATGTGTAAGACTAGGATCAGATTTGGAGACCATGATGGTTATTTTTTGGTGTCAATCTGGCTATGTCACTGGATTCAGGTACCCAAACAAACACTAATTCTGGCATTCCTGTGGAGGTGCTTTTTAGATTTGGTTAAGATCTGCAATCAATCAGTTGACTTTTAAGTAAACAAAATTATCCCTGATTATGTGGGTGGACCTCATTCAATCAGTGGAAAGGCCTTAAGAGCCAAACAAATTTCCCTGCAGGAGAAATTCTGCCTCAAGACTGCAGCATCAGCTCCTGTGGCCTGGCCTGTTCTACAGATTTTAGACTTGCCAGCATAGCCAACTCCTGAAATGTATATATTTACACTTTTATGCATGCATGTGTGATGATCTCTCATTTTATTGGTGCTACTTGCATCAGTTTTCTGTAGTTCACAGTGGCATGCTGAACTGCAAATACAAACATGATGCTTTGGGTCCAGTAATGTGAGCTGTTTTACCTGTAGCTAAGATGGGTTATTTGTACGGGTGCTCTGCTGAACCATAATACAACATGTCCAGGAGGGCTGGATAGCTGCCGTGGGCAGCTAGAAACTACAAGTGAAAACCACTTAGCTTCCTATCTTCATGCCATAAACTTGGCCTCATTGATATAGTGTCCAGACCAAGAGATCTGACAAGCTGCTTCTTGGTGTTCAGACAAAAGATTGAAATTACTGAAGAAAATGCAGAGAGACACAGTGAGAAATTTCACATAACTGTTCAAAACAAATGTATTGGACCCTAAGAAAGTGCTATAGGATACATAAAATATTGGGTGCACTGGATAAATTTAGGAATTTACTTTTAAAAATTGAAAAAGTCAAGTGAATAAAGAAAAACTTTCATTTCAAAACAACTACTGAATTCAGAATTTCTCAAATTTGATAACACATGGAACTTCTTTGAAGGGAAAAATATTAGATACCCTATACTATTACCTAAATTATTTTCCTAATAATATCTGTATATATACAGATATGCATACAAACATCCGTATGTATAAATATTTGCATACATCCAAGTATTTGTATGTATTTTTATATACAATATAAAAATAGGTATCAAGTCCTTAGGTTTATAATCATATAAAATACCAAAGCAATTTTACATTAAATGATAGCAAAACTACAAAACCAATGAAATTGTAATTTAAAACATTAAATTAGTATAACAAATATTTGTTTATTTGGTTTAATTAAACTTAATGCAAATCACCATTTAGTTTCATGGAAAAAATATATGTTTTACACAGACGCTTTAGAACACAATGAACCACTATTTGGGTCTTTGTCATTGTTAATGTTACTTATTTTTAGATAATTCTTTTTTAAACACTGATTAATTATTTTGATGAACCAATGAATTTAGTAAAGAACCCGAAATTATAAAACTTGGCAGTAATGTTTCAATATTATTCAGGGAGAAATCTTCATTGTGGATTTACTATAGTAATGACTGTTAATGAGCTTTGGCTATTAAATACCAAGACAGAATGCATGAACCTTCATTCACAGCCAGAACATGAAACTGTTACAACGTAAGTTGTTCTGAGTTAGAGATGCACAGACGAAAGGAAGGCTGTCTTGTCTTAGACTATTTTGGATACCCAGAATAGAGGAATAGAATCAATTCAACCTGGCTTCAGAACAAGGGTTTCTGCTTCTGTCCTCATTAGGGAGGAGGAGTGGCCTTTTGTGGAATAAAGAACTAGTGAGTTGTTTGGATCTGAGTGCTGTTCCAAGTGTATCTCTCCTTCCCTCTCTATTTTCTCTTTTTCTCCCTCTTTCTCTCTCCCCCAACTGGCTGATGAATCTCCCTCTATCTCTGTATTTCTGTATCTATATCTTTTTGTTTTTGTCGCTCACGTCATGAGGTCTTATCTCTGCTTCTGTCTCCATGTCTCTGTTATCTTCCCTGTGTGTTGTCCAGATTTAGCTACCCATGTGTATATGAGTCGAAGACAGACTTACACTCCAGGCTTAGCATTCTTTACAAATGTAAATGCTGATTTGGGAGGAGACCTGTGTCCCCACTCCAAATTTCTAGAAGAGGGAACAGCTTAACAGACCACTGATTTTAAGCTGTGGCTGGTTTGGAGTGAGTGTCACACATATGGTTGCCCACTCAACAGTGGCTATTAGAACACACTTTCTGAGAAGGACATAGGTATTATGGGAAACATGTCTATTTACATGTCTATTAAGGACCCAAAGCATCATTTTCTCCTAGCAACTATTCATTAAGGTACTTGAAATATCCAGTTGATTCTGACATTAAAGATAGTGTTCAAAAACCAGTCCAGAAAATTATACCATAGGATAAAAACAAAAGGCTTTTTTAAAACATGAAAAGAGCCCCTGACATCACCTACAAAGAGATAAACGGTCCAAGCCAAGGACTACTGGACTGTTCCACGAAGTGACCACTCGATAAAACACTCACCTGAAGCCTGTGGAAGGACTTGACATCAAGACTTTGGATGGAGACCCTGGCCCACCAAAGGATGTATTTTTCACCAACACTTTTTCTGGTAAAAAAAAAAAAAAAGCCTGGATAAGAATATATAATACTTAAAAATTAAACATAATACTATACAATCCTTCCAAGATCACTGCCTTCTTTTAAGTACTTTTATTTATGCACAACAGTAGAAACACGAAAATAGCTTTAATCTAATCACAAAAATGTTAATAAGTGAAATTATATCCTCATCAAATTATGTCCCCTTTAATCACAAACATTTTTAAATGTGAAATTATATCCTCATCAAATGTGAAATTATATCCTCTAATGTTTATTAGATATAGGCAGAATAGGTGCAAAGTTTATGCCCAGGGCTTATAATTTGAGAGAGAAGGAAGACAGGATGAAAACTAATATGTAGGAAAATCATAATGATAAGCTTTTATAAGGGTGCTAAAAATTTAGAGGTTACAGATGCAGTTGCTTAAATGCAACACATCCTCCAAAAAACGCTGAGCTGAGTCTTTCAAAAAATGAGAAGGACACTGAGAGGAAAGGTCAAATAAACAGATGCAAAGAGTATGAGTGAAAGAAGGCAGACAACTTGGCGAGGGGAGTGCAGAGGGAAGCCAGGGCTCTCATCTGGTGGCAGGCAAGGTGCTAAGGAACGGAGGTGTGAACAAAGCAGTAACCAGAGTTTCTTCTGCATGGGGTTCAAGAGAGGCGAGAGTAAAGCAGCAAAGTGGTAAATTAGTCTGGCAATGATATGTGGCATAAATTGAATGAAGAAGCAGACAGAAATGATAACTTTGCCTGTTACAATCAGCATGATGCCCTTCAGCAATGAAACACACCTGGTCAGTCCAGGACCTAAAGATCTGCAGGGTTCATTCCCTGTCACCTCCCCTACACAGCAAGCCTCACACATCAGCCCGGTCCCTGTAACTAAAATTCATTTTTCCTGAACACTGACTGATTCCTGATTCTGGCAAGAAGCCAGATCACAGCTAAGCTGGACACAGGAGACACTTACTGTACCTCATGTCCCTTGCTCTAAATAGAACTCTCTTCTGCTGCCAATACCAGACAAATCTAAATGAGTCTTGTCTCAGAGTGCACACGGATGAAAGTGTCCAAGTGGCTCCATGGGGATCAGAAGGAAGAGAGATGATGGAACAGAAAAGAAGCATCTATGCGGTGGAAGAATTACTAAGCACTGCTGGGAGGAGGTGATTAGGAAACAGGACGTGGACGGTGATGTAGGGGGAAATGAGAATCACAGAGAAAAAAAAGAAATGAGGAGAATAGGAAGGACACAAGAGAAATATTTGAGAAAATAAAAGGAAAGGGAGTCATGGAGCAGAAGAGAATAAAAATTAATCAGAGACAGAGGAGGGAAAGGAGATAGAAGGAAAGCAACAGAAAAGTAAAGCCAGTGAACTAAGGATGAGAACAAGAAGAAAATATGTATGGACTATACATACTTTCGGCCATCTCTGGCCAGGGTTACTGCTGCAAATCCACATTTCATCTGGCTAATAACAGAAAATAAACAAAAATAAAAGAGAACGGCAGAGATAGAAACGTCTGCATAAAAGCAAGCCTAAGACAAGGTTTTAAATAATACTGGATTTTTAATTCTCCTTTGATAATCATAAAAAGACATCAAAGTACCTGGCTTTTAAAATTATGTATTTCTATAATTTGCTTGTATCTAGACTGAGCGACTTCACTTTCACTTTTCACTTTTATGCATTGGAGAAGGAAATGGCAACCCACTCCAGTGTTCTTGCCTGGAGAATCCCAGGGACAGGGGAGCCTGGTGGGCTGCCGTCTATGGGGTTGCACAGAGTCGGACACGACTGAAGCGACTTAGCAGCAGCAGCAGCAGAAACTACCTACATTTTGGAATATGTGGCTTTAAGTGTATAAACTGTCCTTCCACTTATAACCAATAATTGGCCTATCAGCCCTAAGGCTTCATTCATACTGCTGCAACATAAAAAATTCATTAATTTCCTAAGTTCAACAAATCACAAAAACCTTAAATGAATTAAAAATCTGACAGTAATATAAACACAAGAGCCTTCCTCAACCTCCTCATCATTAAATATAAACGCAGTGACCAAGAACAGGATGCTCTGTAGGAGTTATGGGAAAGTAAATTTTAGCCTATGATTTTATTCTCTCTGACAAAGGAGAATAATGGAGAATGATAAAAGTTTCTCGAGAACCATGTACATTCTTGGTTATGTCATTTATCCTCTTACCTGGAGTTAAGCGCTGTCTCAGATGGATTATATTCATGGGTTATGCTCTCAGGACTATCTCACTCAGATGATATTTGATGAGTCCTCCTTGGTACCTTTCAAGATTTATCTGTAAGAGATCGTATGCTGAAAGCTTTTTATATCTGTATTATGTCACTGATAGTATCACATCAATACCTACTGAATAATCATTAAAAGTTTAGAACCACATTTGCTTGAAGAGCTCAGTGGAAAGACAATCTACAAAACTGTTTACAGTTGTCACAAGGTCCTTTCTTTCTCTCTCTCTCTGTCTTTTTAATTCATTTTATTCAACTATTTAATATAAGGGTTGGAAGCTTCTTGAAGGGTCCTGTGGGGATGTTAAGATGAATAGGTTTCAGATTTTTGTTTTGTATATGTTTTCATTGATTGCTGAAGAAGGCTTTCTTATCTCTTCTTGCTATTCTTTGGAACTCTGCATTCAGATGTTTATATCTTTCCTTTTCTCCTTTGCTTTTTGCTTCTCTTCTTTTCACAGCTATTTGTAAGGCCTCCCCAGACAGCCATTTTGCTTTTTTGCATTTCTTTTCCATGGGATGGTCTTGATCCCTGTCTCCTGTACAATGTCACGAACCTCATTCCATAGTTCATCAGGCACTCTATCTATCAGATCTAGGCCCTTAAATCTATTTCTCACTTCCACTGTATAATCAGAAGGGATTTGATTTAGGTCATACCTGAATGGTCTAGTGGTTTTCCCTACTTTCTTCAATTTCAGTTTGAATTTGGCAATAAGGAGTTCATGGTCTGAGCCACAGTCAGCTCCTGGTCTTGTTTTAGCTGACTGTATAGAGCTTCTCCATCTTTGGCTGTAAAGAATATAATCAATCTGATTTCGGTGTTGACCATCTGGTGATGTCCATGTATAGGGTCTTCTCTTGTGTTGTTGGAAGAGGGTGTTTGTTATGACCAGTGCATTTTCTTGGCCAAACTCTATTAGTCTTTGCCCTGCTTCATTCTGTATTCCAAGGCCAAATTTGCCTGTTACTCCAGGTGTTTCTTGACTTCCTACTTTTGCATTCTGGTCCCCTATAATGAAAAGGACATCTTTTTTGGGTGTTTTAAAAGGTCTTGTAGGTCTTCATAGAACCGTTCAAGTTCAGCTTCTTCAGCGTTACTGGTTGGGGCATAGACTTGAATTACTGTGATATTGAATGGTTTGCCTTGGAAACGAACAGAGATCATTCTATCGTTTTTGAGATTGCATCCAAAATCACTACAGATGGTGACTGCAGCCATGAAATTAAAAGACGCTTACTCCTTGGAAGGAAAGTTATGACCAACCTAGATAGCATATTCAAAAGCAGAGACATTACTTTGCCAACAAAGTTTTGTCTAGTCATGGTTTTTCCTGTGGTCATGTATGGATGTGAGAGTTGGACTGTGAAGAAGGCTGAGCGCCGAAGAATTGATGCTTTTGAACTGTGGTGTTGGAGAAGACTCTTGAGAGTCCCTTGGACTGCAAGGAGATCCAACCAGTCCATTCTGAAGGAGATCAGCCCTGGGATTTCTTTGGAAGGAATGATGCTGAAGCTGAAACTCCAGTACTTTGGCCATCTCATGCGAAGAGCTGACTCATTGGAAAAGACTCTGATGCTGGGAGGGATTAGGGGCAGGAGGAGAAGGGGACAACAGAGGATGAGATGGCTAGATGGCATCACTGACTCGACGGATGTGAGTCTGAGTGAACTCCAGGAGTTTGTGATGGACAGGGAGGCCTGGCTTGCTGTGATTCATGGGGTTGCAAAGAGTCAGACATGACTGAGCGACTGAACTGAACTGATATATATATGCTGCTGCTGCTAAGTCACTTCAGTCATGTCCGACTCTGTGCAACCCCAGAGACAGCAGCCCACCAGGCTCCCCATCCCTGGGATTCTCCAGGCAAGAACACTGGAGTGGGTTGCCATTTCCTTCTCCAATGCATGCATGCATGCTAAGTCGCTTCAGTCGTGTCTGACTCTGTGCAACCCTGTGTATAGTAGCCCACCAGGCTCCTCTGTCCACAGGATTCTCTAGGCAAGAATACTGGAGTGGGTTGCCATTTCTTTCTCCATATATATACGTAGAAAATCTACATAAACTATCAGACATGTTTGACAATACAAATAAATAAAATCAGTCTAGGGAATCAATCAGGGAAAGAGTTTCTCCAAACAAATACATTGCTAGTCAACTAATCCTGAAATTTTTTTCTAAGCAGAAAATTAGAGATCTCAGTATGTCCTGACCTCAGTACAAAAAACAGGTGTTCAAGTACAGAGAAGAGAGATCCTGATTTAAAGGAACTATTTTATGGTATTTTCCCTAAAATATAAGGCACTACCTCTTTTTAGATGGATGATTCCTTCATTATTTAACCATTTCTTGATGAACTATAAACACTGACTATCATGCCATGTATCAATATAATCAGTCTGCTTTTCGATTTCCAATTACTGATCTTCTTGTCACTGCTCCACAACAGCCTCAATTGCTTTCTAGTTGTTTTTCTTAATCCTGGTTTGTCATGGGCTGAGACCTGGAGACCTAAGTTCATTAACATGTGCATAAGGTCCAATGTGTGTTAAAAAAGGCCCAGTAAATCTATAAGGGGAGTATGTATGTAAGTCAATAAATTTCATCCACTGGTAATATATATTATTTTCACTTCCTTTAACTTACGTAATATTGATTAAAAACCTGTACATAAATATTAGGTATTTTATGCTTTTACCAAAAAGGAAACTGAGATTTGGACAGATGAAATAACTTACCCAGTGTTACTTAGCTGTAAAATTATTGCATAAAGTCTCAAACCCAATTCTTCTCATTCCAAATCAACTCTAAGGACTTTGTTCAAAGCAATTTCAGGTTTTTTTGTGCTTCTGGCTGAGGAATTTGTAATCCAGAGTAAAGCTTCCTAAAACATGTTTCATCAAAAAATAATACAAGTTATAAGCAGTATGCAATAAAAGAGGAAAACACTGGTTCAAACGACTTGCTTTACTGGACTTCTCAAAGATTTCAATAAGCTAATATGCTTCATAAATCTCCAAAACCAGCATTTCCATAACTACTTGGACCTCCAAGGTGACCCTCTGTAACAGCCTACATCCAGACTTCCAAGGAGCAAACTGCAGGAGGCAATGTCCCAAGGTTGGGGGGGGGGGGGGGCGCGGGCAAGAGGTGGGGAAGAGGGTTCAGCAGACCAGGTTAATCAGATCTGATCATCTTAGTCTTTGTATGCACTTCCCAATTACAATCTGTTTATATAGCAGAGATTAAACAATAAATTTTAGAAAAGCTTGATATTTACGTGACTTATTGTGTTTTGATAATACAGACAATTACGTCTAATACAAGGAAGAAATAACTCTTTCAAGAGTCACTACAAAATGCACCTATGATAAAAGAAATGAAGTCACTCAGTCGTGTCCCACTCTGTGACCCCATGGACTGTAGCCTGCCAGGCTCCTCCATCCATTGCCAGGCTTCTCCATCCATTGGATTTTCCAGGCAAGAATACTGGAATGGGTTGCCATTTCCTTCTCCAGGGGATCTTCCCTACCCAGGGATTGAAACAGGGTCTCCCACATTACAGGCAGACTCCTTAATGTCTGAGCCACCAGGGAAGTCCCAATGATAAAAACATACTATAATACTAATAACATTTCATCAGATTTTCAAAAAGTTTAAATTCCCAGAATACATGGCTATAAAATGGAAACTCTTAGGCTGGATTTGGAATTAAACCATGCACCATGACAGACCACAGCACTTTGTACCATAACCTTCCCCGTCATATCTCAGATAGCCCTCAGGTCTTCATGATCTCTGTAACAAAAAGAATTCCCAGTGAAATTCAATAATTTCCATTTTCACAAATTGCCTATAATAAAAATACTTGAGCAATCCTTCAAAACTGAACAAATAACTTAAACTAAGTCTATTTGTAGTTAATTAAAATATTTTCGTGAAATACCACCATTTTAGTAATAATAATAGATAATGTCATTATGTGGCTCATGAAAGAAAAGATTCTCTAAAGAGAAATGATTCCTAACTTGTCTATTGATAAGATTTCACATCATGAAAACCCTCTTGGCCATATGTTGTCACCAATATCTGTGAGTGGAAATTTTGCTAAACACTTTGTATTTAATAATTAAAACAGTCCAATAATGTGAAACACTATAAATAATCTCCAGTTTTACAAATAATAAAACTGAGGTTAAGAGAAGTGAATTAAGTATACTAAGCACGTGGAGCTAGAGTTGGAAGTCAGGAATCTTATTACAAAGCACTTCACTTAATCTACCTGTCTTTGCAACGCTCATATTCAGTTACCTGTTTCATATATTAAATATATATTAGCAACCTTCCCACTGGCTTCCCAAGTGGCTCGGATGATAAAGAATCTGCCTGTGATGCAGGAGACCTGGGTTTGATCCCTGGGTCAGGAAGATCCCCTGGAGAAAGGCATGGCAACCCACTCCAGTATTCTTGCCTGGAAAATTCTATGGACAGAGGGGCCTGGCGGGCTCTAGTCCATGGGGTCGCAAAAGCCAGACACGCCTGAGCAGCTACCACTTTCACTTCCGTACGCGTGCATACGTGCTAAGTCACTTCAGTAGTGTCCAGCTCTCTATGATCCTTTGGACTATAGCCTATCAGGCTCCTCTGTTCATGCGATTCTCCAGGCAAGATTACTGAAGTGGATTGCCATGCCCTCCAGTGGATAGACCCCTATCTCTTATGTCTCCTGCATTGGCAAACAGGTTCTTTACCACTAGCGCCACCTGGGAAGCCATAGCATCCTTATACTCCTATTTTAACCTTATGGGAGTCATGGAAGGTTTAAAAGTAAAAATGTATTTTCAGTAAGATCCCCCTGTTTTACCTTAGCAAGCTTCTTGAGACTATAAAGACATCCTTTATTTACTTTGACCTATAACTAATCTCCACTTTTCAACTGGAAGTCAGATGACCATAGCATCCTATGATTTCTTCTTCTCTTTTGACATTTCTGCTGTCTCATCAAGGCCTTTACAAATGGAACTTAAATATGATTAACTGCAGCACGAGCCAAACCCAAATACAAACCAATGAAGCATACATGAATGGCAAAGCAAGCCAGTTCTAAAACCAAAGATAGTTTTATCAGAAAACTAGTAGATGCTCAATCTGTAATTTTGGATTTTGTATAAATTAACTTTAATTCAAAGGTCAGTAAAAAAAGAGAAGGGATCATATAACTAACTCACCTGTCAGTGCAGGAAGAGTCGGAAGTGGTATAATTGAAAGAGTCTAGAAGGGAATCTTATCAGTCAATCCTCAATTATTTATTGAATACCCACCATCACTAACTACTATCATGCCACAGTGTTTTGGATCCCAACCCTTGAGTTATCAATTGGGATAAAAGCATGACCAGAGAATGAGTAGGTATTAATGTAAATATGTACCACTCGAAGCCAGGGTAGCAGTAACTTCTGGGCCACTATTAAGACGATAGCATAATATAACACAGAACTCCAAGGGGATAGAATGAAAGGTAAATTCTGACTGATTTTGGAGAAGTCAAATCAATGCAGTAAAGGACCAAAAATGCACCTGAGCTATATGTTTTAGTTTCAGATGGGAGAATCACTGTACTAGGGACTGGGTACTAGAAAAGCGAAATAAACAACAGAGCCGAGGTAGAATATTGAGGTCAACACCAGAAGTTTACCTTCAACTACCGGAGAAGGCAATGGCACCCCACTCCAGTACTCTTGCCTGGAAAATCCCATGGACGGAGGAGCCTGGTGGGCTGCAGTCCATGGGGTCGCTAAGAGTCAGACACAACTGAGCGACTTCACTTTGACTTTTCACTTTCCTGCATTGGAGAAGGAAATGGCAACCAACTCCAGTGTTCTTAGCTGGAGAACCCCAGGGACAGGGGAGCCTGGTGGGCTGCCAATCTCTGGGGTCACACAGAGTCGGACACGACTGAAGCGACTTAGCAGCAGCAGCAATGAGAGCTTTTTATGTCTTCCATTTGTCTGTTAAGTTGGTTATTTTTTATAATGTAAAATGCATTCTGGAATTTGAAGTGAGATGCCACAAACAGAAAAGAGTCCCTCTCCACACAATATAGGAAAAGGTCACAGAGGTCTATTATATAAAACTGGAAACATTACTTGGACAGAGCTGGTGTTCAAGGGAAGGGACAAGCATGAATTTCTCTCATATTCTCATCTGCAAGGAGTATTCATTTTCCAACAACATGCCCTCTATCCATGGTGTGCTGATAAGGGTTCAACAACTGACTTTCCAAATATATATATATATATATATATATAAATTTTCCTGCTTTAAAAACATAGCAACCCAATTTACAAACAATGATAAAACATATAAAAATCACTGTTGCCTGCAATGCAGGAGACCTCGGTTCAATTCCTGGGTCAGGAAGACCCCCTGGAGAAGGAGTAGGCTATCCACTCCAGTGTTCTTGGGCTTCCCTGGTGGCTCAAATGGTAAAGAATCTGCCTGTAATGCGGGAGACCTGGGTCAATCCCTGTGTTGGGAAGATCCCCTGGAGGAGGGCATGGCAACCTGCTCTAGTAGCCTTGCCTGGAGAATCCCAATGGACAGAGGAGCCTGGTGGGCTATAGTTCACAGGGTTGCAAAGAGTCGGACATGACTGAGCATCTAAGCACCGAGCAGCAATCATCACTCTAATAAATTCCATTCCAATGACTTCAGTGCAACTTGCTGTTTCCTATTAAAGAGTTTTTTCCTAAAAAAAAACACTATCAGTTTCTTTTTCATTCTGTCCCCAGCAACGATGCCACAATAGATTATGTATAAATGTTTGATTACAATCTGATTCAAAAAAGAAATTCTCATGTCATTGACAAATCAGTATAGTTCTGACACAGACGGTTGATGTTTTCTTTTACATTACAGGGTGAGTTTAAAATAAAACAACAAGGATGTCTGTCAGAATTCATTCAGTTTTCAGTGACATGAGCAATTTCTTTGCTAAATCAGATAGTAGTTTTCAAATGCTAGAAGAATATTTTCTCAATTTTCTGTGCTATTTACAATGTAACAGCTGCAGACACAACACGATTTAAAATTTAAGCTGCATTATTAATGCTAAAAATATTAATTGTTTAAGTCTAGACAATGAACAAAGAGATAATTTTTAGCATTGATGACTTTCACAGTATAAATACTTCCATCATAGTTGATTTCAAACTATCAATGCAGGACTGGGAAAAGCAGATAGTATTATATAGCATTTCCACCTTACAGATACTAGATAAGTAAATAACATCAAAAGCATAGATAATAGTAAAGTATATTAAGATAAGTAAGAAGTAACAACTCTTTCATATTTAATATCTTTGTTGTTAACATAATATTCAATGCTGTTTACACAATTTCATTTTTATTAATGGCTAGTTAACAAAGAGCAAAGTCGCTGTAAATTTAATAATTTGTCTGTTGAGAGCCCGTAGGAGCTAGCAAGAGCATGCCAACTACCTCTACCCATCCCAGCCTCCAGAAGAACAGTATCCTGCCCTTCTAACCATCTTTCTAGGAGTATTTCCTCAGCTGCAGCATGATTTTGGAAATTCTCTACTATAACCTCTTTGGTTTTAAAAGATTCTCATTATTACTTCCTACACTGGAATGAAATTTGAGAGATAAAGAATGCTGGTGAAGAAGAGTGGGTCCATTTTCCGCTGAGGAACAAACTAGGAGACAGTGACAAGAGCTCTGGGATTTGCAGTCAGAAAACCTGGACCTGCAAACCCCGTGCTGCTGTCTCAGATGTGCCTCTTCAATTCTCAGCTCCGGGATTCTTATCTGTGAAATGCAGCTAATAGTCAACCACCTCACAGGTTTTTTAATAAAGGAAATATCTGTGAAAGTGCTTTATAATTAAAATTTATCATATACAATAAGTCATTTTGTAACATGCTATTCTTTAAATGAGTTTAACCTTTCAGAACTTCTTTTTTCAAAGAGGAAATTAGTCATGTTTTAATTTTTTTTTTTTCCTGCTAGCTTATTACAATTGACAGTTTACAACTCAAGACACGTTTCTGGTTTGGAAAAAGTTTTGTTTGTATTCCAAAGTAGGTATATTTGGTTATGAACATATTACAGGAGATACCAAACATATTCAAAAGAGCTTGACTACAGAAAAGACATTCAAGAGACCAGGACTTCACAGCTAGTTCATTCAACAAAACCTATGACACAATTTTCAATTTCTCTGAGCCTCATTTTGTTTGTCTTTCAACTACAATGGTAGACTGAAATAATCTGATGCTCCTTCTTAATCCAAATTTTCCTATAATTTTCTTATAAGTTCCCTAAAGCGTCCCCTTAAATATTGATAAATAGTGGTTATTTACAAAATATCAGCTGCCATTTCTGGCTTTTAGACTCCTAAACTCACAATTAATTGGACCTTACATAGAAACATGCTTTGAAATAGGTCATTTACTTATAGAGGAACAGTCCACAGTCCTTTTGTTATTAGAACTACAGAGTGGTGACTGTTCTTTTTAGTCACTGGGGTACATAGAAAAGGTTCAGAAAAATTTAAATCCAAAACATGAGAAGCTACTTTCTCAGGATGTAAAAAAAAAAGAAAAGAAAAATGGAACATCTCTGAAAGTATAAGGCAAATAAAATACAAGATCTATTTTATTCTATTCTTCATAACATATCAATTGCATGAAGATCTATAAAATTTTGGAAGCATTTCCTTTTTTTTCCTTTTCTTTTAATACATAACTTCAAGTTTTCCTGTTTTGAAGGGCAATTCCTCACCCCAAACTCTTCCTCCAACCTGCTTCTCCTTCGTTATAGGTCTGTCCTGTGGCCACAGAGCTCTGAAATACACTCCTTAGCCCACCTTAGAACATTTGCTTCCAATTTAAGCACAAAGAAAACTAAAGCGAAAACAACAACAACCTCGAATACAAATAAGAATCATTCTACACATAAGAAAATGTGTGACAACTGCCCGACTCACACAGGGTTAGGTACAGAAGTGAAAATGGGACCTGACTGATTCCTTAGATAAGAGGAAGCCTTCCTGGAACTTATTTATTACATGATGAAGAAGAAAAGGATGCTCTTTATGAAACAGTTTTCTTGGGAACTCAAAATGTAAGCTTCTACCACTGACAAGGTGGCATTTTTAGATTAAGCCGTGGGAAATCTAGCATGATTTACAAATACACCCGTCCAAGAATAACAGCCTTCCTGCCATTCGTGATTGGCATCGTTATTACAGACTCTATTATAATCTTATCTTGCTGTCCAACAAAGCAATTCATTCAGCAACTAAGCTCACGTCAAAGACAAGGCAGAGTCTACTTATTTGCAGAAAAATGCTTTTGGAAAACATAGTCTCATTGCTCAGACAGAACCAAGAATGAACATGACATGGTGCAAGGTGCTTATGATAGAGGGTAGCAGGAAACGAAGTCGAAACAGAAATACCAGCTGAGAAGGTGTTTAATCTTCAAGGTGTGAGGTATTACATTCTAGCACTCTCTCTGACTGATAGCAGGCATGAAGGGAAAAACTACCTAAAACATAAGGGGAAAAGTACACTTAGGTCCCTTTGATGTCTGTGATGGCAAAGCACTTCAGCTTTTACCTCCAGTCTTTAATAAAACAGCAGAAGCTTCTGGTTTGTAAATAAAGGAAGCTAAGAGATTGCTGAATCAGGTCTGTCACACACACAAAAATGCAACTTCACTTTAATGGATGCCTGAAACTAGTCATGTCAATATACACACACACACACACACACACACACACACACCCTCCCTTAGAGTTGTCTTTTCAGCTACTCTGTATCTACTTTTAACAAGGCTTCTATGTTCAAATAATTTTTCCCATGGAAAAACTAATGAACTGTTAAAAATGCATGTAATCAAAATGTGGAAGGAAGTTGGATAGCCCCTCTTTTCCCAAAAGGCAGAAACAAAAAGCCATAAAGCACAGTGGGGATGAGGCCAATATAGGTCTCTGCACGAGGAATGATTAATGAAACACATCAATTGTTTTTGTTTTGTTTTTTTTTTCCCAGCAGGAATGAGGGGCAAACACAACAGCAGCAAACAAAAAAAGGGAGATTTTGTTAATAACTCAGATACTGCTCAAACTGTCCTGGACCTCCAGATCCACAAAAGCAGCAGGGTTCTGCCAGAGGCCATAAGTGAAGCAGATAAATCTCAACACCGGGGAATCCAGGCCCCACCTCCCATTGGTCTTCCCTGTGGATTCTGCTGATGATCCACACAGCCTAGGTGTGTAGAGAGCACCCCTTCTCCATGCCTACCCTCACCAGTGATGTACACATGTGCTTCCACACTCCTCTGGAACTACCAACTCACACCATCTCCTGCTAAGTTCTAATGGGGACACCTAGAAAGCATTCAAAGAAATGTGTGCTTTTTAAGCCAGTCTATTCTATGCACCCCGGGCTTCCCAAGTGGCGCTAGTGGTAAAGAATCCACCTGCCAATGCAGTAGACACAAGAGAGGCTGACTCAATCCCTGGGTCAGGAAGATCCCCTGGAGGAGGGTATGGCAACCCACTCCAATATTCTTGTCTGGAGAATCCCATGGACAGAGGAGCCTGGCGGGCTCTAGTCCATAGGATCACAAAGGGTCAGACACGACTGAAGTGACTTAGCACCTGTGCATGTATTCTTTTCACCCAAGACAGATGTACAGAATTCTAAGGAACTAAGAACTAGGGCTAAAATCTGAGATCACTTACATTCAATCCCACCCCAAAAGAATCCCCTCATTGCCCTCCCAATTGTGATGATGATCCCACTTCAGTCCGTCCACTGCAGGCATTGAGAACATGACTGTGATGCTGGTTCAGATTTGGGCCACTCTAAATAAATTTTAAGGAAATTCTTCTTACCTTAATTTGCCATCTGGTTCCCTGTGGTTTCCACCTAGAGAATCTGACTGGTGCTAGAGAGAAAGGAAGACAAGAACATTTTTCTAAGAGATCATTAGTAAACTATTATGGTTTCTAATTATAGACAGCATTTAGCACTGATAAGTATATCAACACCCAATTTTTATGACACTTTGACAAACTTTTTTAAAAAGTTATAAGTCTCTTCATGAGCTGTCTCCCAATTAATCATGACTATAGAATATTGCTGATAGAAATTCTGCAACTGTGTTTATAAGTCCTTTCAACAGTCTATAAGGTCACTTATTGAAACTAAGATTTTTGTATAAAGGTGATCAGTGTCACTTATTGTTTCATGTGTTTCAGACTTTAATTCTACTTTTCCAGTTGGAAAACCAATTTTCTTGCTCTTGAATACGTTGAGTAGAAACGTATCTACCATCTTGAGTAACACACCATCTAAGAAAACAGTGGTCTTGCCTCGTCCTTGTCCATCTTGCTCCTTGCCTTCTGTCACAGTCTTCTATAATTCTCTACCCTTCTAGCCTTTGCCTGTTTTCATATTCTTTCAGCCTTCTGCCACACTTCTACATGCACGTGGCATTCCCATCTTTGGGGTTCCTTAGAACCTGAATCATCAAAACATTTTATGTGAAGTGTCATTGATTTCTTTGGTTGTCTCCTCTTTATTTTTCTTCCAAGAATAATTAGAAATCTTACTAACAGATTTTCTCATTTTTAGAGGACCTTGTCTCCCTTTAGGAGTGTCTGGTTCTGTGATGTGCCTATGTTCTTTTTTTTCCTTCCACTTTTAGGAGTGAGGCTTCCATAAATACTAGAGATATGTTTGCCTAAGACTAGTATTTTCTTTTTATTTTTTATGTATCTTAAGAAATTTTCACCCCAAACTTCTATCACTTACCACAACTTCAAAATTGCTCTATTTCATCCAAGCAATAAAGTTTTGGCCGGGCTCAGTCCTATGACCATCTCCCTCAGAATTAGAATTCAGATGTGAGAGGGTTTCATGAAGACACGTATGAATGCATGTAATTGAATTAAGAAATGAAACTGACAGTTAAGTCACTTAGTCATGTCCAACTCTTTGCAACCCCATGGACTGTAACCTATCCGGCTCCTCTGACCGTGAGATTTTCCAGGCAAGAATGCTGGAGTGGGTTGCCATTTCCTTCTCCAGGGGATCTTCCTGACCCAGGGATTGAACTTGGGTCTCCTGCATTGCAGGTAGACGCTTTACCATCTGAACCACCAGGGAAAAGTCAGACTTTTTCTGACAGTAAATATGTCATTTGGCTGATTGATTTGATTTGAGGATTGGCTTTGCCAAATAAGCAGCTTAAATATTTTCCATAAATTAGCTAATTCTGTAGCTCTGAGATTTTAACAATAGTATATTTAAAATGCATGAAAAGAAAGCTTTTTATCAAAACTGTTTATTGGTAAATGTGTATCAGAATTGTTAATAATAGTGATTGAATACATCTCAGTAAAGCCTTTTAGGTGTAATGCCTATAAATTGAGAAAGAAAATGACTCTAATGACAGGATGACAAATCCTTTTGCAAGTCAGGATCAAAACTGGAGAGAACATAATTAAATTGTCAGATGTTAGATTAATAAAAATATTTTTCATGATAGATCACTATATGAATTTTTGGCACATAAGTCAGAAAGAGCTCAAAAAATTGAATGATATTATTATACCAAAACTTCTATTTCTATCTTCTTACTTAAAGTTTTCTCAGTGCTTACATATATATAAAATATAAAAATATAATTGATGCTGAACTTGGCCTCAATTAAATTATATCCAATATTCATACATGAAAAACCTGCTATTCTTACTGAGATTGTCAATATTATTTTTCTTTTTGCATTTAATAAGTTTTAAAATTTATAATATAGTAATTTTTGGCCAATTGAATTGTAATAATAATTTTCATGAAGTTCAATCTAGAAGAATTTTTTTAATACTTAAAGCCTTATGGCTAGAAAAATAAAAAATAATTAAATTTTAATTTATAAAAATTTGTTGCAGAGATACGTGATAGTGAAATGAAAGCCTCGTCCAACTCTTTGCAACCCCATAGGCTATATGGTCTATGGAATTCTCCAGGCCAGAATACTGGAGTGGGTAACCTTTCCCTTCTCCAGGGGATCTTCTCAACCCGGGGATCAAATCTAGGTCTCCCTCATTGTAGGCAGATTCTTTCCCAGCTGAGCCACAAGGGAAGCCCAAGAATACTGGAGTGGGTAGCCTGTCCCTTCTCCAGCAGATATTTCCAACCCAGGAATCAAACCAGGGTCTCCTGCATTGCAGGTAGATTCTTTACCAACTGAGCTATCAGGGAAGCCTGAGATATATTATAGGTGACAAGTAAAAGACTTTCAGAAGTATAAAAGTATATAATATTAGAGTAAAAGTTTATTGGAAAAATATAATGGAATTATGAGTTCAAGAAGAAAAAAAAATTTAATATTTATTTAAATTTTGTTTGTATATTTCAAATAAAAGTGCCTTGAATCACAGAATTTAACAATTGGAAGAAAAATTAAAGATTAACTATTAACTGATCTTCACACATTTGCCTGCATTACCCCACATAATGCTGAATAATTTCTTATTCGTTCAAACATTAATTGACATAATTTTTTTCTATCTGAAGTTTAAATGATTACCAAAGATGCAATTTCTGTCACAGTATACATATTTACATTAAATTTTTTTAAAAACACTGTTACTTAACTGCTTCAAACAGGGCCAGAGGGAATCATCCTGTAAAGGCTACTGTAATCTGATACCACCGTTACCCGTGTCTGCCGTCTCATGGCTGTGCTTCTGCGGTGTCCCTCCTCTTCTCTTCTCCTATTATCCTGAATATTGCCCTCTGTGTCTCCGCTATATCAAGAAAAGAATTTTTGACAAAGTCAGTATTTTTCCAACCTACTTTTTTTTTTCCTTTTTTTTTTTTAAATAAAGGAGGGTTCAGGATAGGGAACACGTGTATACCTGTGGTGGATTCATGTTAATACATGGCAAATCCAACCTACTTTTAAAATTCAGTTTATTTTGAATCATGAAGTCGCTCAGTCGTGTCCAATTCTTTGCGACCCCATGGACTGTAGCCTGCCAGGTTCCTCCGTCCATGGGATTTTTCAGGCAAGAGTGCTGGAGTGGATTGCCATTTCCTTCTCCAGGGGATCTTTCTGACCCAGGAATCGAACCTGGGTTTCCCTCATTGAGGGCAGACGCTTTACCGTCTGAGCCATCACGGAAGCCTGCATAAAGCATATACCACTTGTCTACTAGGGATCATCTCCATCCTTTCAAATTCTGGCAATAACTATGAACTTGCATTTACTTTGTGTTCATATATATTATTTATTCACAACATACCTAGCACCTGGATGCTCAATCAGTGTGTTAGCCTTTATGGTTATAATGTTGTTTTCTTCAATAAATACTTCAAGGACACTTTGTTATCAATCTCATACACATTGTTTTTTATATATGTCATATTTTAACTATCTTTTAATATTTTTAGGAGAACTGGTTGGTTTGATAGTTTTAAATTTTTATTAAGAGTTTTCTTTTTCACTTCATCTTGCTATTTAAAAATATATATCTAAAATTGAGATAGTACTTCCATGACCATGGGTATTATATACTCCAAAATCCTTATTTTATGCTTGAAATATTATCACAAGTGATTTTTTTCTTGTCTGAATTAGTGACCAAGCTAGCCCAGGAAACTAGACACAATTGAAGACAGGGCTTCCCTGGTGGTTCAGTAAGTAAAGAACACATCTGCAATGCAGGAGACCCAGGTTTGATCCCTCTTGCCTGGAGAATTCCATGGACAGAGGAGCCTAGCAGGCTATAGTCCATGGGATCACAAAGAGTTGGATATAACTGAATGACTAACACTCTCACTGGAATATGAAGAAACTGTTACTCCACTCTCTAATGCCTCCCACGCTTCAACTGGTCAGCTTTTGTCATTATATACCATTGCTTATCCACTATCAAAGTTTATAACATTTATATTCTTTTATGCAACCATAATTAAATCACATGGGTGTATAACTAAAATTGAGTTTCAATTCTAAAGGTTGAAAAATGTTAATATTATCATTATGTGAATATCATTCACTACAGAACCAAGTATAGTGATTGGGCAAATAACCAAAAGACCAATACTTTTATTAAGAAAGCCATATTAAAGAATATTAAAGGCTCATGATCCAGAGTTATTTATTTTAAACTCTCAGCTACTCAGTTCACTGTATGTTTTTAAGATGATTTTTTTGTTAGACGTTTGCTTGATTTCTCTTGAAAGCCTAACGTTTCCCCCCACCCACTCTCTCATTTATTTTCTTATCAAAGAAATGTCTCCTTCCTCGCCCAAACAACTAAGTCGTCCAGCTTCTTAATCAATTAAATATGTTGAATGGATTTTTTTTTTTCCTTGAAAACAATATTCTTAGAATCCTACTGCTTTCTTTTTTTTCACTCGTATGATGAGGCCACATGGTATTGTCCTGCGTGGCACCACTGCAGCATCACTTCACACATGCTAAGTCACTTCAGTCATGTCCAACTCTTTGCGACCCCATGGACTATAGCCCGCCACACTCCTCTGGCCATGGAATTCCCCAGGCAAGCATACTGGAGTGAGTTGCCATGCCCTCCTCCTGTGGATCTTCCCAACCCAGGGATTGAAACTGCAAAATATGTTTCCTGAACTGGCAGGTGGGTTCTTTACCAGTAGCACCACCAGAGAAGCCCCACTTCACACAGAGACCAGACTGATAATGTTTCAGAAGTCTTGCTGCAATGAAAATTCTTTACTTTTTCCCCTTGGGTATAAACCCTGTTTTCTCCCTATTAATTGTATTTATTCATGGAAATTAAAGGTATCATAAACTTAAATCCTAACAGAACCTCGTTTTTTTATTTGTTTTTTACCTTTAGACCTCCTCCATCCACTTTTCCCACCCCTCGCCCCCTGTCTCTGGCAACCACCAATCTGTTCTCCACCTCTATAAGCTTGGGTTTCATTCGTTTTTAGGTTCCACATGCAAGAAAGATCATAGGGTATTTATCTCTTTCTGTCTGACTTATTTCATTTAACATAATGCCCTTGAAGTCTATTCATATGTTACAAATGGAAATTTTCATTTTTTGTTGAATATTATATTGTATATGTTCTGCTGTGCTGTGCTTAGTCTTTCAGTTGTGTCTGATTCTTTGTGATCCCATGGACTATAGCCCGGAGGCTCCTCCATCCATGGGGATTCTCCAGGCAAGAATACTAAAGTGGATTGCCATACCCTCCTCCAGGGGATCTTGACAACCCAGGAACTGAACCCTGGTCTCCTGCATTACGGGCAGATTCTTAACGAGCTGAGCTGCCAGGGAGGCCTTATATTGTATATATATGCAATATATATACTATACACACACACACACACACAATTTCTTATCATTCATCCATTGATGGACACTAGGTTGTTTCCATAACTTGACTATTGTAAATAACGTTGCAATGACCATTGGGGTGCATGTATCTTTTCAAGTTAGTGCTTTTCTTTAAATAAATACTCAGAAGTGGAATTGCTGGATCATATTTCAGTTCAGTTCAGTTGCTAAGTCGTGTCTGACTCTTTGCGACCCCATGAATTCCAGCACACCAGGCCTCCCTGTCCATCAACATCTCCCCCAGAGTTCACTCAAACTCACGCCCATTGAGTCAGTGATGCCATCCAGCCATCTCATCCTCTGTTGTCCCCTTCTCCTCCTGCCCCCAGTCCCAGCATCAGAGTCTTTTCCAATGAGTCAACTCTTCGCATAATGTGGCCAAAGTACTTCAGTTTCAGCTTTAGCATCATTCCTTCCAAAGAACACCCAGGACTGATCTCCTTTAGAATGGACTGGTTGGATCTCCTTGCAGTCCAAGGGACTCTCAAGAGTCTTCTCCAGCACCACAGTTCCAAAGCATCAATTCTTCGGCTCTCAGATTTCTTCACAGTCCAACTCTCACATCCATACATGACAACTGAAAAAACCATAGCCTTGACTAGACGAACCTTTGTTGGCAAAGTAATGTCTCTGCTTTTGAATATGCTATCTAGGTTTGTCATAACTTTCCTTCCAAGGAGTAAGCATCTTTTAATTTCATGGCTGCAATCACCATCTGCAGTGATTTTGGAGCCCAAAAAATAAAGTCTGACACTGTTTCCCCATCTTTTCCCATGAAGTGATGGGACCAGATGCCATGATCTTAGTTTTTTGAATGTTGAGATTTAAGCAAACTTTTTCACTCTCCTCTTTCACTTTCATCAAGAGGCTTTTTAGTTCCTCTTCACTTTCTGCCATAAGGGTGGTGTCATCTGCATGTCTAAGGTTATTGATATTTCTCCCGGCAATCTTGATTCCAGCTTGTGCTTCTTCCAGCCCAGTGTTTCTCATGATGTATTCTGCATATAAATTAAATAAGCAGGGTGACAATATACAGCCTTGACGAACTCCTTTTCCTATTTGGAACCAGTCTGTTGTTCCATGTCCAGCTCTAACTGTTGCTTCCTGACCTGCATATAGGTTTCTCAAGAGGCAGATCAGGTGGTCTGGTATTCCCATCTCTTTCAGAATTTTCCACAGTTTATTGTGATCCACACAGTCAAAGGCTTTGGCATAGTCAATAAGGCAGAAATAGATGTTTTTCTGGAACTCTCTTGCTTTTTCCATGATCCAGCAGATGTTGGCAATTTGATCTCTGGTTCCTCTGCCTTTTCTAAAACCAGCTTGAACATCAGGAAGTTCACGGTTCATGTACTGCTGAAGCCTGGCTTGGAGAATTTTGAGCATTACTTTACTAGCGTGTGAGATGAGTGCAATTGTGTGGTAGTTTGAGCATTCTTTGGCATTGCCTTTCTTTGGGATTGGAATGAAAACTGACTTTTTCCAGTCCTGTGGCCAATGCTGAGTTTTCCAAATTTGCTGGCATATTGAGTGCAGCACTTTCACAGCATCATCTTTCCGGATTTGAAATAGTTTGACTGGAATTCCATCACCTCCACTAGCTTTGTTCGTAGTGATGCTTTCTAAGGCCCACTTGACTTCACATTCCAGGATGTCTGGCTCTAGGTCAGTGATCACACCATCATGATTATCTGGGTCATGAAGCTCTGTTTTGTACAGTTCTTCTGTGTATTCTTGCCACCTCTTCTTAATATCTTCTGCTTCTGTTAGGTCCATACCATTTCTGTCCTTTATCGAGCCTATCTTTGCATGAAATATTCCCTTGGTATCTCTAATTTTCTTGAAGAGATCTCTTGTCTTTCCCATTCTGTTGTTTTCCTCTGTTTCTTTGCATTGATCGCTGAGGAGGGCTTTCTTATCTCTGCTTGCTATTCTTTGGAACTCTGCATTCAGATGCTTATATCTTTCCTTTTCTCCTTTGCTTTTTGCTTCTCTTCTTTTCACAGCAATTTGTAAGGCCTCCCCAGACAGCCATTTTGCTTTTTTGCATTTCTTTTCTCTGGGAATGGTCTTGATCCCTGTCTCCTGTACAATGTCACGAACCTCATTCCATAGTTCATCAGGCACTCTGTCTATCAGATCTAGTTCTTAAATCTATTTCTCACTTCCACTGTATAATCATATGGGATTTGATTTAGGTCATACCTGAATGGTCTAGTGGTTTTCCCTACTTTCTTCAATTTCAGTCTGAATTTGGCAATAAGGAGTTCATGATCTGAGCCACAGTCAGCTCCTGGTCTTGTTTTTGCTGACTGTATAGAGCTTCTCCATCTTTGGCTGCAAAGAATATAATCAATCTGGTTTTGGTGTTGGCCATCTGGTGATGTCCATGTATAGAGTCTTCTCTTGGGTTGTTGGAAGAGGGTGTTTGCTATGACCAGTGCATTTTCTTGGCAAAACTCTATTAGTCTTTGCCCTGCTTCATTCCGTATTCCAAGACCAAATTTGCCTGTTACTCCAGGTGTTTCTTGACTTCCTACTTTTGCATTCCAGAAAAGGACATCTTTTTTGGGTGTTAGTTCTAAAAGGTCTTGTAGGTCTTCATAGAACCGTTCAACTTCAGCTTCTTCAGCCTTACTGTTTGGGGCATAGATTTGGATTACTGTGATATTGAATGGTTTGCCTTGGAAATGAACAGAGATCATTCTGTTGTTTTTGAGATTGCATCCAAGTACTGCATTTTAGACTCTTTTGTTGACCATGATGGCTAGTCCATTTCTTCTTAGGGATTCCTGCCCGTAGTAGTAGATATAATGGTCATCTGAGTTAAATTCACCCATTCCAGGCCATTTTAGTTTGCTGATTCCTAGAATGTTGATGTTCACTCTTGCTATCTCCTGTTTGACCACTTCCAATTTGCCTTGATTCATGGACCTAACATGCCAGGTTTCTATGCAATATTGTTCTTTACAGCATTGGATCTTGCTTCTATTACCAGTCACCTCCACAACTGAGTATTTTTTTTTTTTTGCTTTGGCTCCATCCCTTCATTCTTTCTGGAGTTATTTCTCCCCTGATCTCCAGTAGCATATTGGGCACCTACCAACCTGGGGAGTTCCTCTTTCAGTAACCTATCATTTTGCGTTTTCATACTGTTCATGGGGTTCTCAAGGCAAGAATACTGAAGTGGTTTGTGATTCCCTTCTCCAGTGGACCACATTCTGTCAGACCTCTCCACCATGACCCGCCTGTCCTGGGTGGCCCCACAAGGCATGGCTTAGTTTCATTGAGTTAGACAAGGCTGTGGTCCATGTGATTAGATTGACTAGTTTTCTTTGATTCTGGTTTCAGTGTGTCTGCTCTCTGATGACCTCTTGCAACACCTACCATCTTAATTGGGTTTCTCTTACCTTGGACGAGGGGTATCTCCTCACCGCCACCCCTCCTGACCTTGTTGGATCATATGGTAGTTCTATTTTTGAGAAAACCTTACACTATTTTCCATAGTGGCTGTACCAATTAACAGTCCCAGTAAGACAGCACAAGAGTTCCCTAAATTTTTCTTAGTTCTGACATTCAAGAAGTTTCTCTGTGAACCTAAAGACTGGCTGCTTATAAATTCTTAGACATGAAGAGTTATGCAATGGGCATTAATCTTGATAGCCCTAAAATTCAAAGAGTAATAATGCTGAAACCAGATTAGATGCTCTTGTACAATAGCCTGCAAATGGAAATGTAAACAAGCCAATCTCTGGTTGTAGAGCTAGAACTAAGGATAGCCACATGAAGGATGGACCCAATAAGATAATTGAAGCCACTGTCTTAGTGACAGTAGTAAAGTAACAATATTAGATTGGAAATCTCAATGCCCGTACTCTAGGCCTGTTTCTGCAACTAACAGCTAACGTAAACCTGTAAGAGAGCCATACCCTGCTTGGATTAAAATATGATGATGCTTGAGGCCCTGTCTATCCCCAAATTCTGTAATAATAGGAATTTACATGATCATAAATAGTCTTTCTACTCCTTGGATGTACAACCAAATCAATCATTCTGTGTTAGTCCTTCAGTCATGTCCGACTCTTTGGGACCCCATAGACTGCAGCCCACCAGGCTCCCCTGTCCATAGAATTCTCCAGGCAAGAACACTGGAATGGGTTGCCATTTCCTTCTCCTAAATCAATCATTAATACCATAGAAATGACATATCAATGTATATAACATATATATATATACACACACATATTTATTAAATAGGCACTGTATTTAGTGCTAATGCCAATTTTTCTCCTCTCCAGGATACTGTGATTAGTCTCCACATAAATTTTTTATCCCACAGAAGCTACTGATGAGTTTTTAATCACACAGAACTCAGAGAAATTCTTAGATTACAGTGCTATGATATATTTAATCAACAATATGAAACAAAAAAATTGGGTTTTCAAATGAAACATCCATTTTCACATGCAGCTTTTGTTTTTTTTTTCCTGACTAAATCTCACACAAGCCTTGAACTTCTTATTGGTTCAGTTATAGCTGTTATCTAAGATCTCTGCCAGTATTCAATGTTTTGGCTACTTCTAATCCTGTTGGAGAAGACTCTTATGCTGGGAGGATTGGGGGCAGAAGGAGAAGGGGATGACAGAGGATGAGATGGCTGGATGGCATCACCGACTCGATGGATGTGAGTTTGAGTGAACTCCGGGAGCTGGTGATGGACAGGGAGGCCTGGCGTGCTGCGATTCATGGGGTCACAAGGAGTCGGACACGACTGAGTGACTGAACTGAACTGAATCCTGTTGTCACATATGTCATCTTACTTACCTTAGATCCGATTGCTTCTCTTTTTCATAAAATAGCAAAATGCCTTTCATATTCTTATCAATCAAGGAAACAAATTTAAACTTTATAATTGACAAATATATGTGTTACATACACAAATGATAAAAGTTATCATTCTCCCTATTTTCCATACCACCTAGTTTTATATCCTATAAATAACCAAGATTATTGAGTATATATTTCTAGATTATTTAATAAGAACAACACTTTTAATTTAATAACTCTGATATATGGTTTAAAAAACTTGTTTAAATACATTACCTCATTGAGTCTTTGAATTAGTCTGTGGCATACAAAGACAAATGTAATCCTCATTTTATAGATGGAGAAGATGAGGTAAGAAGGTGCAGAAGGTTGAGTTACATTTATATCCCAGGATGCTAAGGGCCAGTTCTGAAAATATTTGCTGCATACTTCCCCTACCAAACTTTGCATTCCATTTTTCATCTTTTTCTAATGTCAGCTCAACTTCAGCACCTATTTTCCACAAATCTTTATTCCAATCTTCTTTTATTCATTAAGTAAACATTAATCAGTCTGTACCATCTGTGAGACTCTATGCTAGATACTAAGGCAGAGCTTGGACCACTGAAGAAAAGGCATTAATCAAATAATGACAAAAGAAAAATGAATACTGCAACTGTGACAAAGGCTTCAAAGTAGAAGAAGCATCCTGTGTCATCAGACCCTGTGATTAGGAGATTTGATACAGTCAGAAGGGTCAGGAGCATCCATTCTGAAAGAGTAACATTTGGGCTCTTGTTGAACAATGAGACAGAATTTACTGGATAAGAAGAGAAAGAGAAAATAACACATGCAAAAACCTTTAGCAGCAGGAAGCATTCTAAGTAGGGAATAAAGAAAGATGCCTGATGTGAATGGATTCAAGAGATGGAGGAGAATACAATTTGAGATGAGACACGAGAAGAAATGGAGACCAGGCTCCACAGGGTTTTAAAGCCAAGGTTAATGATTTTTGTCTTTATCCAAAAAACAATGGGATTGTATAATTTAATTTATATGAAATATAAAAAGTAGACAAATTTGTAGAGACAGAGGTAGATTAGTAGTTGTCAGGGACTGAGGGAAGGGAAGAACGGAGTGTGACTGGTATTAGTTACAAGTTTCATTTTTGAGAAGAAAAAGATATTCTAAAATTAGAGATGATAATTGCATAACTCTGTGAATATTCTAAAACCTACCGAATTGCACACTTCAAAAGGGTGAATTTTATGGTATGTAAATTATATCTTGATAAGATTATTATTAAAAAAAAAAAAACTAAGTGGGAAAAGATTTTAAGAAAGGAATCCTCTGATAAGATTAGAGTTTTGAAAGGATCACTCTGGCTTCAGAGTGAAAATACAGATCTGGGAGTGGAGAAAGGAGGCTATTATAATAATACAAGTGAGAGTAATTAAGAAAGGAAAACCAATAGAGCTTAACTATAGATTGAGTACTGGAGACAAATAAAAAGGAGATGTCAAAGCATAGTCCCTCATTTTCTAGCTTGAACAAGGAAATGGATTTCAGTGCCATTCACTGTGGTCCTAGCAGATGATCAGATTTTGAGAGGAGGGGTTTGGATCTTGAGTTCAGTTCTTTATCATATCATATTAAAGTCTGACATTCCCTGGAGATATGTCAAATAAAAATGAAAATATATAGGTCTGAAACTCAGAGGAGAGTTTTTAGTAAAGGGAAAACTTATGAGTCTTCTGCATATAAATTAAAATAGTAGACATGGATACAGAGAAACAAACTGGGAAGAGAATATATAGAGAGGAGAAGAGGGCTATGATCTACCCTAGAGGAACTCCAGATTCTTGGCTGTAGAGTATAAATCTGCATTGGAAAAATTAAAATAAACAGAAGCCAGAGAAATAGGGAGAAAGTCAAGAGAGTGTTCTGTCAAAGAGGACAAGGAGACTGTTGAATCACCTCTATGACAGCCCTCACACTATATAATTCCTACCTAGCTTCTCTGCTAGATTATGAGGTTTTTGAAGGCAGGCATATCTTCTTGTATTTTACTTAGTAGTGGGCCCATATCAAGCAATCAATGAATATGTGTGGTTTGCAATTAAATGTTTAAATTTGCTATTTGGTGGGGAGGGGGGGAACTGTTGCTTTGATAGCTCATAATTTTATGCTAGAAAATTCTTAGTGCAACAGAGAGAAGTTCCCATTTTTCCTGACTAAACAGAAATATCTCTAACTCCATAGTATAATGCAAGTGTGTGGCATAAACAGAGCTCAGTGAAAATGTCTAGCAGAAGCAATAAGCTAGCAGGAGTGGTGCTAAAGGCAGAAACACTTGCACAATAAAATCAAGGCTTAAATAAAATGAAAAAGGAGTCTGAAGGGTTACCGAGTTAAGATATTTTCCGAGCTAGATCTCTTATGGAAAAAAAAAAAAAAAAAACAGCAAGTCACTGAGCAGAAACAAAATGCAAGGAGGCTAAAGAAGACATAAATTTGTGAACCATGGCTGCAATTTGGCTCCCACCCACCCAGAAGTCCGAAAGATGTGACCAAGCCCTACTGGAAGGATTGTTAATAAACAAGTTTACTTGTATATAAAGTACATAAAACTCAGCACTATATTCATAATTAAACATATATACACATAACAAGGTTAACTACTTACTTTATAAGCTGTTTATATTGTTCTTATAATCTGATTCCTTTCTTTCCTAATCTCCAGGAGTTTGTGGAAAGCCTACTGGCCAGAACTTTGATGCCCAAGCAGGCACTTCCTCATATTACATGCATTCAACTTCAAGACATCTTCCTCACAGCTGCCATGAGGCGCTGTGGGCATGCCAGCTAATACTACGCTGAGAATAACACTGAATGCTGGGGAGAGCTTCAGGTGACTCTTGGGGCAGAGATTACTGCTGTATATTTGCATAACACAAGGAATATTTTGTGGGAACAGATGCTACTTTACAAAAGTTTGTGCTGATTGGTGGCTCAGCTGGTAAAGAATCTGCCTTCAATGCAGGAGACCTGGGTTAGATCCCTGGGTTGGGAAGATCCCATGGAGAAAGGAATGGCTACCCACTCCAGTATTATGGCCTGGAGAATTTCATGGGTTAGTCTATGGAGTCACAAAGAGTTGGACATGATTGATTGACTTTCACTATGCATTTTCCACTTTCCTATATGTCTCCTGATGAATGTGGCAATTCTGGACATCTATTTATAGCTGAACTGAACATTTTACCCTAAAAACTTTTCTGGGCAGCTCTTGTAAGTTGTGGCTTTGTACATTGAAAAATAAATAAATCTATGATCTGCATTTAGAAAATCCATCATGTCCTTTTCCCTCATTCTAACCTTGTCTCAAAAGTTTCACAAATCACACATCACAACAAGGAATTTGAAATCTCCCATATGACTAATCCTGTTATCTTCTCTTGCTCTTATCATTTCACATATTTCTTTGCCTTGTCTATTCTCTCCTAAAAGTCTATAGTGTACCTGTTTTTAGACACTTTATTTTTAAACCTTTTAGAGAAGCACTAACTTAGTCTCTAAAACAAATTCTTCCTACATGAAAATTAGTCAGTAATGCTCTGATTTATACCCCTTCAATTACCCCTTCCACTTGCAAGCACATTGCATAATAACATGTTCTAGACATTTCTGCTATCCTGCAGCAATAAGACTGTTTCTTTTCAAATATAAAATCTTTGTTTCTCATAATTTTCTTCTGTCACCCATGCTGTGGATGTTCTGTTTCTAATACTACTAGCCTACAGGCACAGACACTCAATAATTTTCATTTCCTCTACTTGTCTGACTTTGTCCAAATTTATTTGGATGATCATTTCCTCTCCTATTTTCCCCAAAACGGAAATATAAAAGTAAATAACGGTACTGCCTTTCTGTTTATTTTCCATTTATGTGGAAAGCCTAGAAGCTTAACCCCCAAAAGCAAGCACTCTTAAGCTTTTGTTCAAACCAGGTGTTTTTGGCTCTCAGCACCATGACTGTAACTTGAGAACTAGTTTTATGGCAGAACCATGCTGATCAGTCTTTCCTTTGCTTGCCAGGGGCCTGAGTGCTAGTCAGACGTGGGAACCATTAATTTCAGCTGCCATGGGTCAGACAGAGCAGCTCTCAGGCTGCTCCCCTCTGCTGCCTGCAGTGGGAGAGCAAGCAGTAGAGGGGCTGTGAATTACTACTTCCACAACGACAAAGTGCTCCACAAAACAGGCCAACCAGCAAGCAGTTTGGGGAAGTTATGCTTCTTATTTACTCCAGAGAAATCCAAATAAGTAAATCTAAGACTCAGAAGCACTGCAATAAAGAACGCTATTTCCCTTGGTTTAATTTTGAATTTCCTACTCTTCTCAACTTGAGATCATTTTTTGTATTGTGCATGTATGTAAAGACTATTCACGTTTGGTGACTCAAGCTTTAAGAAATAATCCTCTGGAAACCTTTAGATTAAGAACCAAGGCTGATCCTCATGCATCTAAGATTAATAGCCTCTAGGCCAGGGGACAAATCTTTCCAGGACAAGGTTTTCCCATGTGGCTTTTCTCCTTGGACTTCTACAAGAAGTTTCATTTATTATGTAAGTCTACATTTTTCAAGGTGCTCCCTCCATAAACTATCTTCAACTCCACCTGAAATTTGAGATTCTAAATTCAGTAGGACAATGTTCAAATCCCAGCTCTGTTATTTACCAATCATTGGTCAATTAATTTAATTCCCTTTAGCCTCAGTTTGCTCCTCTGTAGAAAAAAGAACAGGTCTTCCCCAATATTAGCATGGACTAAGGCAAAACAACAAATGAAGGCCAATGTAGCATATGTCAAAATACCTAAAAGTTATCACATAAACTCTGCCCCCTAAGTGGCCTATTTTCCACTCAACCTCCCTTCCCCCCCTCCTCAAGCCTAGTCCTCTGGAAAGTACTGAGCACCCAGAGGACAGAGAGCCACTCTGCTCTCCCTGGGCCTGCCCCTGCCCCACTCAAAGCCTGTATGGGATTACGGATCTGCCGGGGCCAGAAGGTAGAAACTTCCCAGACCTCGTGGCTGATGACTGAAGTGCCAGGATTTGCCGATGAGCCTGAGCATCTACCAAAACTAGACCATCCAAGGAGAGGGGGTGAAGTAGGGAGGAAGAGAACGTCTAGGCATACCACTTTGGTGATTTAGGACGTAAGCAACAGCACTGATTTGTTTTTAATTTTAATTGGAGGCTAATTACTTTACAATATTGTGGTGGTTTTTGCCATCCATTGACATGAATCAGCCATGGGTATACAAGTGTTCCCCATCCTGAACCCCCCTCCCACCTCCCTCCCCATCCCATCCCTCAGGGTCATCCCTGTGCACCACCCTTGAACACCCTGTCCCATGCATCGAACCTGGACTGGCGATCTGTTTCAACGTTATTCTCTCAAATCATCCCACCCTCGCCTTCTCCCACAGAGTCCAAAAGTCTGTTCTTTACATCTGTGTCTCTTTTGCTGTCTCACATATAGGGTCATCGTTAACCATCTTTCTAAATTCCATATGATTCTTTCTCTAGTTTCCCAGGGCAAAAAATGTCACACACACACACACACACACACACACACACAAACACACACTCAGACCAGCATCCTCTGGCCTTGAACAGGCACTGTGGCTAACACAGTTATTTTCCATAATTCTCTGTAATCAAATTAATTCTACACATATAAAAAAATTAATAAAAGAAAAGCTTGAAAAGGAAAAACTGTGTCTTAATATCTATAATTTTCATTGTCTTCTAAAGCTCAAGGTACTGACTAGTAGATGCCCTTCTTAGTCATGTCTAAGGGCAGGAATGATTGTGATCATTTTACTTATCTCATAGAATTGTGTAGGAAATAAATATGAAATGCATGTGAATTATGAATTATACCACTATCAAAATTAGGAATAACTCTTCTCTAAGCTTGACCTCTAATTCTCATTGGGGAAAACAGGCAACGAAGCTGTATTTTTAGAAACTGAACAAATCTGAGACCAGTGTTATCCCATCGTCAAATCATTTGAAGATTTTTAGGCATTAGAGCACTATATTGGACTCTGGGCTTTAAAGATGATCAATTTTCTCATATGTTCAAGAATAACTAGATACTCCAACTCTTTGAGAGTAGGCTACGCTTGCCTTCAGTTGATTGCTTTATTGAGGTAGGAGAAATGAACTCTTTATAATCTCCTTAGAAATGATAAGCAGAGATGGCATCAAGCAAATGCGATAATCTTATATGGAATATTTTTAAGCAGCAGTTCCTTCCCTGACCTTTCACATTAATTAAACAAGTAGTTTGGTCCCATTTTTGGACAAAGAGTTTGCATGACACTTTATGAATAATATATTCCAATTGCAACAATGATACAAAATTAATTTTTCTGAAAACCAAGCACACAGATGAGACTGGCTTGAGGTACAATTTGCTAATCTCATATTAGAGAAGAAAAACTTACTATACTGTGAGTATTGCAGGGTTTCAGGCCTCTGAAATGGAATTTGACTAAGGACATTCTGAGCAAATGGATAATACCATATATGATATATATGCTATATATTTACCTTACCTATAAGATTCTTATACATAGTCCTCAATTCAATCAGGCCAGCTGCCCACTAAAGAGCCCATGCTCACTGCCACCACTACACCCTCTAAGCTTTTATCCATGCCTGATGATGCACGCCCACCTAAACGTCTTTCAGGAAAACTGCCCTGATAGTCTCCTCTCTCACTCCTTTGGTCTCTAATTTTTTTCTAATGTCACACGTGCATGTTTTTCCTTGCTATCAACATTTTAAAATAATTGAGATAGAGAACAAAAATCCAATGACTGTGTATCCTTCCAGAGTGCCTAGCATAGTGCTAATGACTTCAACACAGAAGAGCTAGTTATCATTAATACATGGCAGACCTCAAAGGTCCACACAATTACTTGGTGTGTGGCCTATCTTTTCTTTTATTTCTGGAAGTAAGGTTACGCAATATAGCAGACTATTTGAGCTCTGCTTTGTCCAACATGCTGTGAGACACTTGACAGATACAGATTTGAACTAGGTAACATGAACCCTCAAATAGTTAAGTGGTTTAGTGTGTGTGTGTGTGTGTTCCTCTAATGAATAATTAACAGAAGCAATTTGAGAGACTCACCCATCGTAATGTGCTAAGAATGGCATTTGGGTTTGATTTCTCTTCTGTGTTTCTTCTGAAAGCATTCACACACCAGCCACCATCCTTGATACTACGTTTATAGGTATGTCATGTCTGGAGCCTCTGAGGTGGAAATTATGACAGTTGTTCTAGAAGCAGTGATAGAAAGATAATTAAAAAATAATTAACAAGAATAATTAGCATGGGGCCAGGGGAGGGGAGCTTTTATTTTATCAGCTAGACTGATCTGATTAAATGTGTATAGAACACAGCAAGCAAAGTATCTTTACATGGCAATGTGGAAGAAACAACGATTTTTTCGTGTTTAGTTTATTTTCCTGCTATTCCTTCCCCACCAGAAATCAGCAAGGAGTAGTCACTGTGATCCTCATTGCCTTTTAAAAAATTCCATTCAGCATCTCTCACAGCATATTTCCATTTGATTGAAGACATAACTGCACAGCTCCAATGAAAACACAGAAGGGGAACATCAGGATCTGTCAGCATAATGCTTCTGGGGGTTGTGTATTAGGTGATTACTTTGGCACTAGCTAAGGAGAAAAGAAAGGGAAACACAAAGGCAGTAAGCAGCCATCGAATTTTCACTTGTTTTTGCTTATCATGTTTTAGTTTCCTGAAAGCAAGCCTAAACTATATAAACTATATTTCCTGAAAGCAAGACTAAAGAATAGAAGCATTAACACTCACTTTCAGCCAGTAAGGTGTTCTCAGCACTGATTGTCTTTTAATTGGACAAGACAGTATACAATTCTATCCAGTAATTTCCCTGTTACAGGGAAGCTGTACATGCTCAAGAATGGCCCCCTGCTGAGAGAAAGCCCTTAGTTAAACAAGCTAGTCAGCTAGGAAAAAGCACGTGCTGGGGTGAGACAGACTGGGCAGGAACCCTAGCCTTGGTCATACATCTCTACTAGTTGAGTGGCCTTGAGTGGAGTGCTTTCTCTCCTTGATCTGAAACTGTCTAATTAAAATAGTGATAACAGTACCTAACCAGCCTGATGTTGGAATAATCATATATTTGAATGCTATGCTTCTGTCACAATACTTGTTTTCATTATCAGGTTCCTTAACCTCTCAGAACCTGCTCTCCCACCTGCAAAATGTAGGTATCACTAATCTCATAGGTTTAGGATGAGAATTAAATAAGGCCCCTAAGAAAATTACCTCCCCAAGCTATATTGTTTATCAAAACCCACTTGGGTAAAAAATTATGGAATGGTAGAAGATAACTAAATTCTTGACTTACATTTGTTGAGAGGGAGGGGAAAAAAGAGAAAGATATGATACAGCTATAGTCATAGGCATCAGAATATGGCTTTGAAACACATATGTTTCAAAGATCTGAATATAGTATTATTTGGTAATTTGTATTTGCTTATTTGCTTTTTGTTTTGTTCATTTGCTTATTTTTAACATATGCAGGAAACTAAGTTGTGTCCTAAGCACTAGATATTTGTTAAGGCATAAAAATATAATTAGCACATCATCACACTATTCTGTTTCTCCCAGAACTTGATAGCACTGAAATGAAGAAACAGAGTAAATGAAGTGGGTGAAGGCTTTAACAGTGATTGTAATGGTAGGCAGAAAATAATTTATAATGATTTGGATTCTTCAGATGAGTTTCTCAGATGCAATTTGCCTAGAGGATATTTGAGATGAAAATGCAGAAAGAACAGGCAACCAATCACATTAGAGGGTGTGAGAATGGCTGACCTGTCTGAAGTTCACATCACAGAGTTTCATCTCAGAAACTTCACTCCCCAGGAGCCATGGGTCCCCTAAGGGGTCACTTGATTATAGCAGAATCCAGCCATGGCTTGCATAGCCTAGATAACTTTACTAGATTCATGATATCTATTTAGCATGACTTATCCATTCATTTAACAAATATTTCTGAGCCACTCACTGTCCTTCTGGACTTGTAGTCTGGTGGGAGAAGAGGCAGAAAAAGGCTATCTCAAGTCTAGCTCAGATAAATAAACATAAGGGCCCCAATATTTATTGCATCACTCTTTGCATCACATAGCCAGGACATGGAAGCAACCTAAACGTCTATCAAGAAAGGAATGGATAAAGAATAAGTGGCACATTTATACAGTGGAATATTATTCAGCCATAAAAAGGGATGAAATTGTGCCATTTACAGAGATGTAGGTGGACCTAGAAACTGTCATACAGAACGAAGTCAGAAAGAGAAAAACAAAGATCATATATTAATGCGTATATATGGAATCTAGAAAAATGGTACAGATGAACTTATGTGAAAAGCAGAAATAGAGACATAAATGTAGAGATAAACATATGGATGACATTAGCTCTGAAAATGTCTTAGCTATATATTGGGATGAATTAGGAGATTGGGATTGACATATACACACAATTAAATATAAAATAGATAGCTAATGAGAACCTAGTGTGTAGCACAGGGAACTCTACCTCTGTGGTGACCTAAACAGGATGGAAATCCAAAAAAGAGGTGGTGTTATACACACACACACACACACACATATATACATTTATAGCTGATTCACTTTGCTGTACAACAAAACTAACACAACTTTGTAAAGCAACTATACTCCAATAAAAATTATTAAAAGAAAAGACAGTTTTATATACATTAAAACCCCCATCACCACAGCCATCAAATCTCATAATTCATGTAGAGAGATTATGAGAGAGGAAGAGACTGAAAGTGCAAATGAGTCTTTTCCTTCCAAGTAGGAGATGTTTGCCCTTGGTAGTGTCATATCATGATTTTACTTTTCCTCATGAGTTTTTGACACCTTGTTATACAGCATGACCCATTAGCTCTGAAAAAGCCTCAGGAATATCTGGTTGCTCCCAACATGTTAGAACCAAGAATAATTCTCAAATTCTTCCATGTTCAAAAATACTAAGACTAAACTTTCCAGCTCGACCCCAGGGCTTCCCTGGTGGCTCAGATGGCAAAGAATCTGTTCACAATGCAGGAGACCTGGATCCCTGGGTAGGGAAGATCCCCTGGAGAAGGGAATGGCACTCCACTCCGGTATTCTTACCCAGAAAATTCCACGGACAGAGGAGCCTGGTGGGCTACAGTCCAGGGGGTCTCAAAGTCAGACATGACTGAGCAACTAACACAAACTTTCCAGCTCAGGTGATTGGATTTTAATTATTATGCCTGGAGCATATCACTCAAATATTCATTGACTAAATAAATGAACAACAAAAAGCTCCGAAAGAGAAGAGTGTGAAGGAAGTTTGTGGACAATAAGGAAACATTTTCAGAAGAACAAAAGGCAAGTTGGCTGCTTCCATAAACTGAGTGTTTCTCAACTTTATTTGAATTCTTCCTTTCAAAACATCCACAACTGTTAGATAAAAGAGAGCTGACAGTTGGAGGACATTAAAGTTGATTACCAATAGATTGTTTTAACATGCAAAGCAACTAGGGCTTTGCTTTGTGTACCGATCATAATTCTGAATCTGTGACAGTTAACTACGTCCGCAGCCAGCCTTAGGCATTATGATTCAGGCTTCAGAAATAGCATTTGTCAATACCCATTACCTGTGCCCTCTTCACAGGATGAAATTCCAGGCCTGTACTTGTCCAATCAAATGGCTGCCTCTTGCTTTCCTTAGTCTCCTATGATTGGCCAGGTGCTGTCAGCAGAAGAGATTCCTATTGAAGTCACTATATATTGATGACATCCCATCTCAGATGATCTTTAACACTGCCAAATAATCTTTCTGTTTGTCCACGTTTATCTCTAGCTCCCATTTTGCTCATCTTTAACACTGCCAAATAATCTTTCTGTTTGTCCACGTTTATCTCTAGCTCCCATTTTGCTCAACTGTTATCCCAAAGTCTCAGTGAAGCTCCATCTGCCAGTACTCCCTTCATCATTCTTAGATGACCGATGACTTCCTAGTTCACAAATTAAGTAAAGCCCATGAGAATTGTTTCCTTTGTCCATCTCGATATGCACAGAGATGCCCCCTCTTCTCCCCTCCTTTCTTCATACCTAGTATTGAGATGCTCCTTGTTCTGTCTGTATTAATCCTTCAGCTGGCATCTTATGCCTCTGGCAAATTATTCCATCAATTATCCCATCTCTCTCTTGCAATTCAGCCTTTTCATGTTTAGGAGTTTACGTAACTATGTTCAGATCTCTCCTACTCAAAGTAACAAAGGTTCAGTCCTGTAATCCCTTAATTATCTTAATACACATTATAAAAATTGGTTTTCAGGTACAGTATGCCATTTTAAGAATGAATTTTCTTTACTATAAAACTGATAATACTAATTTACTTAAAACCAGTGGATACTACTGAATAAAACATAAGTTCTCTAAAATAGCACACGAAGTTCCTAATTACCTATTCTCTACTCAGCTTCCCTCCTCATCTCCTTCCATCTTCCTTGGGAACCCTGTGCAATACTGAACTACTTCACCAGACGTTCTCTCTCACCACTCAGCATTACGATGTGTTTTGCTCCTACTGGGATATAATAATAGTGGTGTTGGGAAATCCTCAAAAGGAAATATTGGGTAAGGCAGCAATTTGACTTGTTCACTGTAGCCATGCATGCGTGCCTGGTCACTCATGTCCGACTCTTTGCAACCCCATGAACTGCATCCCATCCGGCTCCTCTGTCCTTGAATTCTCCAGGCAAGAATACTGGACTGAGTTGCCATTTCCTTCTCCAGGGGATCTTCCCCATCCAGGAACTGAACCCACATCTCTCACATTGGTAGACAGATTCTTTACCACTGAGCCACGTGGGAAGTCCTCATTGTAGCTATAGGCAATGGCAATAACTAAGGTTTTGTAAACAGGGGAATGATGGTAGTGGGTTTCAATATGGATCATCTACATGAGAATAGATTTAAAGAGGACAAGGATGCAAACTTAGAAGTTTGCTGAGGTCCTCTAAATGAGAGCTAACTGGTCTGAAATAGAGTCATAGCAGTTAACATGGAGCCTCAAAGAGGCCCAAGGCACAGTATCACAGAGGTCAGAGTTTAAAAAGAGACTATTGTCACAGAAACCTAGAGTGTAGAGAGCCCAGCCTAAAAATGACTGATTCGAGATCAAATGCCACAGAAAAGACCCAACAGAAAAATGTGGCCATTTGATTCAGTAATTAAGAATCTAAACAGCAGCAACTGCAATAGAGTAGGAGCAGAAACAAGGATGGAGAAGGCAATGGCACCCCACTCTAGTACTCTTGCCTGGCAAATCCCAAGGACGGAGGAGCCTGATAGGCTGCAGTCCATGGGGTCGCTAGGAGTTGGACACAACTGAGCGACTTCACTTTCACTTTTCACTTTCATGCACTGGAGAAGGAAATGGCAACCTACTCCAGTGTTCTTGCCTGGAGAATCCCAGGGACAGGGGAGCCTGGTGGGCTGCTGTCTATGGGGTTGCACAGAGTCGGACACGACTGAAGCGACTTAGCAGCAGTAGCAGCAGCAGAAACAAGGATGCAGAATTGAGGAGTGAACGGGAGACAGGGAGTGACTCCCTAGTCCAATGAGTGGCTAGTACTTTCCAAGAAATTTGAATAGAAGGAACTGGAATAGACTAGACAGGTCTGGGCTTCCCAGGTGGTATTAGTGGTAAAGAAGTAAAGTGAAGTTTCTCAGTAGTGTCTGACTCTTTGCGACCCTGTGGACTGTAGCCTGCCAGGCTCCTCTGTCCATGGGATTCTCCAGCCAAGAATACTGAAGTGGGTTGCCATTTCCTTCTCCAGGGGATCTTCCCAACCCATGGACAGAGGAGCCTGGCAGGCTACAGTCCATAGGGTTGCACAGAGGTGGACACGACTGAAGTAACGTCACAGTCATGCAGACAGGTCTAGGAGCTCTGTAGAGACAAAAGGCTAGTGAGGGTGAAAAAGGTTTACATGTGCCTAGGCTAAATTCAGACTGAAATTGAAGAAAGTAGGGAAAACCACTAGACCATTCAGGTATGACCTAAATCAAATCCCTTATGATTATACAGTGGAAGTCAGAAATAGATTTAAGGGACTAGATCTGATAGATAGAGTGCCTGATGAACTACGGACTGAGGTTCATGACATTGTACAGGAGACAGGGATCAAGACCATCCCCATGGAAAAGAAATGCAAAAAAGCAAAATGGCTGTCTGGGGAGGCCTTAAAAACATCTGTGAAAAGAAGAGAAGCGAAAAGCAAAGGAGAAAAGGAAAGGTATAGGCATCTGAATGCAGAGTTCCAAAGAATAGCAAGAAAAGATAAGAAAGCCTTCCTCAGCGATCAATTCAAAGAAATAGAGGAAAACAACAGAATAGGAAAGACTAGGGATCTCTTCAAGAAAATCAGAGACACCAAAGGAACATTTCATGCAAAGATGAGCTCGGTAAAGGACAGAAATGGTATGGACCTAACAGAAGCAGAAGATATTAAGAAGAGGTGGCAAGAATACACAGAAGAACTGTACAAAAAAGATCTTCATGACCCAGATAATCACGATGGTGTGATCACTGACCTAGAGCCAGACATCCTGGAATGTGAAGTCAAGTGGGCCTTAGGGAGCATCACTACAAACAAAGCTAGTGGAGGTGACGGAATTCCAGTTGAGCTATTTCAAATCCTGAAAGATGATGCTGCAAAAGTGCTGCACTCAATATGCCAGCAAATTTGGAAAACTCAGCAGTGGCCACAGGACTGGAAAAGGGCAGTTTTCATTCCAATCCCAAAGAAAGGCAATGCCAAAGAATGCTCAAACTACCACACAATTGCACTCATCTCACACGCTAGTAAAGTAATGCTCAAAATTCTCCAAGCCAGACTTCAGCAACACGTGAACCGTGAACTTCCAGATGTTCAAGCTGGTTTTAGAAAAGGCAGAGGAACCACAGATCACATTGCCAACATCCACTGGATCATTGAAAAAGCAAGAGAGTTCCAGAAAAACATCTATTTCTACTTTATTGATCATGCCAAAGTCTTTGACTGTGTGGATCACAATAAACTGTGGAAAATTCTGAAAGAGATGGGAATACCAGACCACCTGACCTGCCTCTTGAGAAACCTGTATACAGGTTAGGAAGCAACAGTTAGAACTGGACATGGAACAACAGACTGGTTCCAAATAGGAAAAGGAGTACGTCAAGGCTGTATATTGTCACCTTGCTTATTTAACTTCTATGCAGAGTACATCATGAGAAATGCTGGGCTGGAAGAAGCACAAGCTGGAATCAAGATTGACGGGAGAAATATCAATAACCTCAGATATGCAGATGACACCACCCTTATGGCAGAAAGTGAAGAGGAACTAAAAAGCCTCTTGATGAAAGTGAAAGTGGAGAGTGAAAAAGTTGGCTTAAAGCTCAACATTCAGAAAACGAAGATCATGGCATCTGGTCCCATCACTTCATGGGAAATAGATGGGGAAATAGTGGAAATAGTGTCAGACTTTATTTTCTTGAGCTCCAAAATCATTGCAGATGGTGACTGCAGCCATGAAATTAAAAGATGCTTACTCCTTGGAAGAAAAGTTATGACCAACCTAGATAGCATATTCAAAAGCAGAGACATTACTTTTCCAACAAAAGTCCGTCTAGTGAAGGCTATGGTTTTTCCAGTAGTCATGTATGGATGTGAGAGTTGGACTGTGAAGAAAGTTGAGCGCCGAAGAATTGATGCTTTTGAACTGTGGTGTTGAAGACTCTTGAGAGTCCCTTGGACTGCAAGGAGATCCAACCAGTCCATTCTGAAGGAGATCAGCCCTGGGATGTCTTTGGAAGGAATGATGCTAAAGCTGAAACTCCAGTACTTTGGCCATCTCATGGGAAAGAGTTGACTCATTGGGAAAAAATCTGATGCTGGGAGGGGTTGGGGGCAGGAAGAGAAGGGGACGACAGAGGATGAGATGGCTGGATGGCATCACCAACTCGATGGACATGAGTTCGGGTGAACTCCAGGAGTTGGTGATGGACAGGGAGGTTGGCATGCTGCGATTCATGGGATCGCAAAGAGTTGTACACGACTGAGTGACTGAACTGAGGCTAAAGGAGAACTTGGAAATTTTTTCTTAAAAGATCAAAGAGTAAATGTTTTCAGCTCAGTGGCCACAAGGCCTCTGTTGCAACTATTCGACTCTGCTATTATAGCACAAAACATTCAGAAACAATACCTAAGCTAATGGATAGAGCTGTATTTCTATAAAACATTACCAAAAAAGAGTGGAAGCAGACCCTCTGGTTATAGTTTGCTTGTCCCTGAGTGACTTCAGACAGACAGAAGGAGTGGGATTCAGAGCAAATCTTGTCCTTAAACCCGAAGAAAAAGGACAAGAATTCCTCCACACTCTGCCAAGGGCCTGGGTTCAACCCCTGTTCCAGGAACAGAAGTCCTATAAGCCACAGCTGGGCCTAAAAAAAAAAAAAAAAGCGGCAGCAAAAGGAATAGTGATATATATACACCTGTCAAAGAAGCTGGATTAGCATTAACTAAAAACTTGAATACTTCATTAAAACAAAAATTCAATCTTTTTAATGTTATAAAAAGATATCTCCTAAAAGTGAAACCAGATGTTTCTAAAATGGCTCTTTACAGGACTCTAATGAAAAAAATATTTACTTAGTTGTATTGAAATGATTTGGATATTTTAAATTCTCAACCATGATCCATCAGTACCATCTCTCAGAAACTGAAATAGCATTCATGATAGCAGCAAGGACCGCGCCCAACACCGCCCCCTCACCCCAGCCTCACCCCTTACTGCTGCCTGAACTTGGTGCAGCACAAGCTCATCACTGCCTGCTCTAAAAGGAAGATCTGATTTGAAAAGAAGGAATGCATTATTCTCCTTCCACCCTAGATCTACAGATAACTTACTTGAAAAGCTGATTGTGGAATCCTGGCTTATTTCCATGACTAAAGCAATGTGATTAAGTTCCTATAGGCTTTAGATAATCACCCAAGCTTTTTGATTATTATAATCAGGTCAGAGCTTCAATCAATGAAGCTCTTCTAACACTATTGACTACTTTAAGAATCTGGACAGGATAGCACCTAAAAACAAGAACTACAGGCATGCTGAGCGAAAGCCTTCTTTGCAGGGTAGTTTCCTTGGTACAGCTTAACCAGTGTGACAGTGAAGGATTAGCGTACCATGGATGTCCACGTCCTGAAGCACGATGGACAGGGGCATATTTGTGCAGCAAAGTGGGCTGAGTCTATACGTTTTTAATTTTCTAATAATTGCAATGGTCTTTCACTGAGAAAGTGAAAAATAGTGAATGTGGCTCAGTAGTGTCCAATTCTTTGCAACCCCATGGACTGTAGCCCGCCAGGCTCCTCTGTCCATGGAATTCTCCAGGCAAGAATACTGGAGTGGATAGCCATTCCATTCTCCAGGGGATCTTCCCTACCCAGGGATTGAACCCAGTCTCCTACACTGCAGGTGGATTTTTTTTACCATTTTAGCCTTTCACTGAGACAGATACACTAATCATCCTCATCATAATTAAGCTGGCTGGGCTTCAGTAGCTTTTCCAACCCAGCCAAAATTTGCCAGGTGAGCCATTTTGCTAATTTAAACCTTGTGAACAGTGTTATGAATTCATCCAAAAAACATATCTGGCAAGTCAACTTTCTCCTCTGTAAAAATAAAGAAATCATGAAAGCTGGTTGGCTAACAGTGTTCTTTGCCACCCACCTACCATCAGTAACAATATTTCATTTGGTGCAGAGGAGCAGGGTGGTGGATATTTTGTGGCAAAGATCAGCCATGCTAGAGTTAAAGAAAAAATGTTCTTGTGCCTGTCAGGGGAGACATTGAAGACTTTAACTCCTCTCTAAGACTGTTCTGCAGAATGGCTCTGGGGAAAAGCTTCAGGCAGCCCTTCTCTGCTGTGGATGGAAAAAAAGAAATGG